>NC_053424.1:91924157-92047824 GCF_007990345.1 Gossypium hirsutum
TTGGTTGTGTGTGTTACATGCTGGTAGAATGTGGATGTGCCGAATGTATTGGATTGTAGGTCTCCATTGTTTTATGTGTGTATGCATGACCGAATATACGTGGTCACATGAGTAAGGAAATGAGTTATTTGATATGTGGTAAAAGTTAAGTACTAAATCGAAGGTTGCTAAAATTGCCATTTCTTAGCCGAATATGTGCTTGATCAATGAAGGAATTGTTGAAGAACATAGGTGAACTTGGTGAGGGCAATCGGCCTAGTGTATAAATGATATGAAGATTTTAGGAAATTGTTTTGGTTAGGTGTATGTATGATTAAGTATATTCGGCAATATACTTAAAGTGGGTACATGATATTACATTATAATTATTGAGCTTGAGTATATGGATATGTGTATATGTGGTCATATAATGACATCTTGGTTTGAAAATTTAATGATGTGTGATTGCCGAATGTGATAAATAAATTCATGTTATTGAGTTAAATATTGAATACTCTTATTTGTATTATTTAAGCTCAAGAACCTAAAGGAGAGGCGTCCAACAAGGGGAATCGAAGGTCATCGAGTAGCCCACTCGGAATTATTTTACCCACATAAGTAAGTCATTAAGCATGTAGTGGGTATTATTTCAATGGTCATAATGTGTATATATTGATGCTGATTGGAATGAATAAATATACATATATATATGCATGTACGTATGTGATGATGAAATTGTTGAATGAAAGAAAGAGGTAAGATGTACTGAGTTGTTGATCTCGGCACTAAACGTGCGGGATAACCATTTATGACCATGAGATTGGCGCTAAGCGCGCGGGATTAAATTGTACAGCACTAAGTGTGCGATTTGACTATGTTGCACTAAGTGTGCGAAATGAATATGATGCACTAAGTGTGCGAAATGACCATGCGGCACTAAGTGTGCGAGTCTAACTATGTAGCACTAAGTATGCGATTTGATTACGTGGCACTAAGTGTGCGAGTTGATTGTATAGCACTGAGTGTGCGGGCTCAATATACATTCGTGAATCATTATGGACACTATGTGTGCGACACTATTGAGTCGATCGCGGACAGCGGGTCGGGTAAGTGTCTTGAGCACGTGGTTAATAGGTGCTATGCTTATACTTGGTGTTGAGCTCGGTAAGTTCGAACCTATGTGACATATATACTTGAAGTCACGTACATAAGTTTTATCGTAGGATGGGTGAAAGGTCGTATAGTCGTTTGATTGTAACGAAAATAAATCGATTTATGAAATTGCTTCAATGTCCTATTGATGAGTATATAGAATGTGAATGCATGAATTGATATGAAATTGAATTGATAAGTTGGAGGAACTATGGTATGGTTCGGTATGGATAGAGTAAATTGTCTCGTTCCATTTTGTTTCCTCTTGTGATAATGTTGTTGATAGATGGTAGTGCATTGCTTATGACTTACTGAGTTATAAACTCACTCGATGTTTCCTTGTCACCCACTATAGGTTGCTTGGTCTCATCTATTTTTGCGGGGTCGGGCCGTCATTGAAGTCATCACACCGGATAGCAAGTTTTGGTACTTTCTTCTTAGTGTGTTTAGAAGATCATTTTGGCATGTATAAGCTAGTACGTTGTGTTTGAATTATGGCATGTAAACTTTAAGCCATGCGAAAATGGCACGAATGTCCGATTGAATTGGATCAAGGGTAGGCATGAAATGGACCTAGTTACTTTCGTAACAGATGCTGGCAGCAGCAGTGTCATGAGATTGAAAATCACTAAAATAGTGGGAGTGGAATTAATTGATGAATAAATTATGTAATCGAAGCTCGATGAGTCTGATTTCATGAGGAAGTAACAAAAGATCATATGGGCAGTATATTAAGAGATAATCAGATTTTAGTGGGACAGGGCCAGAACGGTTTCTGGATTCCCTGCTCCGACTTTGGAATTCATTATAATTACCAGAGATAATTAGGGGTCGTACCAATATGTGCAGATTCCTTTCTGAGTCTAGTTTTCGTAGAAACAAACGGCAACAGTATTGAAGCCCCGTGCAGGGAGATATCCCAGTCGTAATGGACAAAGGTCAGTGTAGTCGACCCCTGCAACTTGGGGGACTTTGACTAATAAACTGTACTAATTGGCCCAACCAAAATTCTAGAAAAAATACATAGATGGGCACATGAGTCTAGTTTCTGGGAAAAATTACGAAACTGATTTTTGAGTTACGAAACTCAAGATATGATTTTTAAAGCGGCTAGTACACAGATTGGGCAGTGTCTGGAAAATAAATTTTGTAAGGGGCTAAAGCCAGTTAACACCTCGTGTTCGACTCCGGTGTCGGTTTCGGGTTCGGGGTGTTACATTTTATTGGTATCAGAGCTATGGTTTAGTCGGTTCTAGGACTACCATAGCACGTATGAGTCTAGCTATACATGCCATAATGTTAATGTTTAAAAGGGTGATGACTTCTGACGGTTGAAATGTTTTTGTCTTGATTAGTAAATGGATCCCGATGAAGAAAGAACCCTAGCGGATGACGTTGAGAGCGTAGCGGCTGCTCCTGCACAAGGGACGCCGCCTGTTGAACCTCAGTCATCTGCGAATAATCAAGGTGAGGGGGCTAAACAAGCCTTCTTTACCATGATGAATGAGTGGGTCGCGCAATATGCCCGAGCCAACCCGGCTGTCCAACAATTCCCAAATTTGAATAATCCACCCCAAGAGCCTGTAAGGCCATCAGTCGCTGATCCTGTGAGGCTGAGTAAGCCACCTGTAGACTTGATTAGGAAGCGTGGGGCCGAGGAGTTCAAGGCCATAGTAACTGATGACGCCGAAAGGGCCGAGTTCTGGCTTGATAACACCATTCGGGTGTTCGATGAATTGTCATGCACACCCGATGAATGTCTAAAATGTGCTGTATCTTTGCTGCGAGACTCAGCCTACTATTGGTGGAGGACCTTGATTTCCATAGTCCCGAACGAGCGAGTAACTTGGGAATTCTTTCAAACGGAATTCCGGAAGAAATTTATTAGCCAACGGTTCATTGACCAGAAGCGTAAGGAGTTCTTGGAACTCAAGCAAGGCCGTATGACTGTATCTGAATACGAACATGAATTCGTAAGACTTAGTAGGTATGCCCGGGAGTGTGTAGCTGATGAGGTTGCTATGTGCAAAAGATTCGAGGAAGGATTGAATGAAGATTTAAAGCTACTAACGGGTATTTTGGAAATAAAGGAATTCGTAACACTAGTCGAACGAGCCTGCAAGGCGGAGGAACTTGGAAAGGAGAAGAGGAAGGCTGAATTTGAAGCTAGAGATTATCGTAAAAGATCGACGAGTAAAGCTCCGTTCTCAGCTGTGAAGAAGTTCAGGGAGGACATTAATAAGTCGAGGGCGACTGCGGGAATTTCCATCAGGGCAAGACCATCGATGGGCTCCCGAGCTACTTCGGTAGCTAGTGTGGGCAATAATCGTCACGAGAAACCTGAATGTCCCCAATGTGGAAGACGACACCTAGGTGAATGTTGGGGCAAGTCTACTAACAGGGCCTGTTACGGATGCGGTTCGAAGGACCACTTCATTAGAGATTGCACGGAGCTGGATGAGAAGAATAAGATTCAAGGTGCAAGACCTAGTGGAGTGACATCTAGAGGTAGACCACCGAGAATATTAGGAGGCAGGGGTGGTAGTCAGAGGGGGCCTCTGATACGGCCGATCGCGCCGAGAACCGTACTCCTGCTAGAGCATATGCCATTCGCGCACGAGAGGAGGCAACCTCCCCCGACGTCATCACTGGTACCTTCACTCTTTTTGATACTAATGTGATTGCATTGATTGACCCTGGTTCTACTCATTCATATGTATACGAAACCTTAGCAACCAGTAAGACTCTACCTGTTGAGTCTACTGAGCTCGTAATTCGAGTATCAAACCCTTTGGGTCAATGCGTACTTGTTGATAAAGTGTGTAAGAGATGCCCTCTAATAATCCGAGAATCCTGTTTTCCGGCTGATTTGATGCTTTTGCCGTTCAACGAGTTTGATGTTATTCTTGGTTTGGATTGGTTAACCGCGCATGATGCGGTTGTGAATTGCAAAAGCAAGACTATCGATTTGAGGTGCGCAAATAACGAAATAATCCGAGTTGAGTCTGCGGACTTAAGGGGGTTGCCAGCTGTAATATCAGCAATGTTGGCCCAGAAATATGTAAGGAAAGGGTGCGAAGCATACCTCGCGTATGTACTTGATGACAAGGAGTTAGAAAAGAAACCCGAATCGGTACCGGTGGTCTGTGAATACCCGGATGTTTTTCCTGAAGAGTTACCGGGTTTGCCACCTGTTCGGGAGGTAGAGTTTGGTATTGAGCTTGTACCTGGAACTACGCCTATTTCGATCGCTCCGTATCGTATGGCACTAACCGAGTTAAAAGAGTTGAAAGCTCAGTTGCAAGAATTGACGGATAGAGGCTTCGCTCGACCGAGTTTCTCACCTTGGGGTGCACCAGTATTGTTCGTGAAAAAGAAGGACGGAACCATGAGGTTGTGCATTGACTATCGTCAACTGAATAAAGTGACGATAAAGAATAAATATCCGTTGCCGCGTATTGATGATCTGTTCGATCAATTAAAGGGGGCATCGGTGTTTTCAAAGATAGATTTGAGATCGGGTTATTATCAGTTGCGGATTCGAGATTCGGACGTACCCAAAACTGCTTTCAGAACGAGGTACGGTCACTATGAGTTCTTAGTGATGCCGTTTGGGCTCACCAATGCCCCTGCGGTGTTTATGGATTTGATGAATCGGATCTTTAGGCCGTATTTGGATCGGTTCGTAGTTGTGTTTATTGATGACATCTTGGTCTATTCAAGAGATGAGACCGAACATGCTGAGCATCTGAGGCAAGTGTTGCAAATTTTGCGGGATAAGCAGTTATATGCTAAGTTCAGTAAGTGTGAGTTCTGGTTAAGAGAGGTTAGCTTCTTGGGTCATGTGGTATCCGCATCGGGTATTCGAGTTGACCCGAGCAAAATTTCAGCCATACTTAACTGGAAGCCTCCGAGAAATGTTACCGAAGTCCGGAGCTTTCTAGGGCTCGCCGGTTATTACCGACGATTTGTCAAAGGTTTCTCGATGATAGCCACACCAATGACGAAGCTACTTCAGAAGGATGTTAAGTTCGAATGGACGGAGAAATGTCAGAAAAGCTTCGATCAACTGAAAACTCATCTGACTGAAGCTCCAATTTTGGTACAACCCGAATCGGGTAAAGAGTTTGTTGTTTATAGTGACGCATCCCTACTTGGGTTGGGTTGCGTATTGATGCAAGAAGGTCGAGTTGTGGCCTATGCGTCAAGACAATTGAAGCCACACGAGAGGAATTATCCGACCCATGATCTCGAACTAGCCGCCATTGTGTTTGCATTGAAAATATGGCGACATTATTTGTTTGGTGAGAAGTGCCATGTGTTTTCGGATCACAAAAGTCTCAAATATTTGATGACTCAACGAGACTTGAATCTGCGACAAAGACGTTGGCTTGAGTTGTTGAAAGATTACGAGCTTGTCATTGATTACCACCCGGGAAAGGCTAATGTGGTTGCGGACGCCTTAAGCCGGAAATCACTGTTTGCTTTGCGAGCGATGAATGTACACTTGTCTGTTCTACCTGACAATGTGTTAGTAGCTGAATTAAAAGCCAAACCATTATTGACTCATCAAATTCGTGAAGCTCAGAAAGTCGATGATGAATTGGTTGCAAAACGAGCTGAGTGTGTTCCGAACAAGGAATCGGAGTTTCAGATTGATGATGATGGTTGTTTGAGGTTTAGAAGTCGTTTGTGCGTTCCAAGGAATTCAGAACTCATTCCGATGATCCTGAACGAAGCCCATTGTAGCCGAATGTCAATTCACCCGGGGAGCACGAAAATGTACAACGACTTGAAACGTCGGTTTTGGTGGCATGGTATGAAGCGAGACATCTCCGACTTTGTTTCGAGATGTTTAATATGTCAACAAGTGAAAGCGGAACATCAAGTGCCTTCAGGGTTACTTCAGCCGATCATGATACCCGAGTGGAAATGGGACCGAGTCACAATGGACTTTGTGTCCGGACTGCCATTGTCCGCAAGTAAGAAGGATGCGATTTGGGTTGTTGTTGATAGGCTGACTAAGTCGGCTCACTTTATCCCCGTGCGTACGGATTTTTCATTGGATAAACTAGCCGAATTGTATGTTACTCAGATTGTGAGATTACATGGAGTACCTATTTCTATCGTGTCGGATAGAGATCCGAGATTCACCTCGCGATTTTGGAAGAAATTGCAAGAAGCTCTAGGTACCAAGCTGCATTTTAGCACCGCTTTTCATCCCCAAACCGATGGTCAATCCGAGCGGATAATTCAGATACTCGAGGACATGCTGAGATGTTGCATCCTTGAGTTTAGTGGTTCATGGGAACGGTATGTACCTTTGATTGAATTCGCTTACAACAATAGTTTTCAATCAAGTGTTAAGATGGCACCTTACAAGGCTTTGTACGGTCGTAAATGCCGTACACCATTGTTTTGGACCGAGCTCGGTGAAAGTAAAATTTTCGGAGTTGATTTGATTAAAGATGCCGAACAGAAAGTAAAAGTAATCCGTGAAAGTTTGAAGGCAGCCACAGATCGTCAGAAATCGTATGCGGATCTGAAACGGAAGGACATTGAATATCAGGTGGGAGATAAAGTGTTCCTTAAAGTTTCGCCTTGGAAAAAGGTACTTAGGTTTGGCCGTAAGGGCAAGTTGAGCCCGAGATTCATTGGGCCGTACGAAATCTCCGAACGAGTGGGGCCAGTTGCGTATAGATTGATTTTGCCCCCTGAGCTTGAAAAGATTCACGATGTCTTTCATGTTTCGATGCTTCGACGCTATCGATCTGATCCGTCGCATATAATTAGCCCATCAGAGGTTGAAATTCAAGCCGATATGAGTTATGAAGAAGAACCGATACGTATCCTAGCTCGTGAGGTGAAAGAGTTGCGAAACAAAAGGGTTCCATTGGTTAAGGTGTTGTGGCTCAAACATGGGATCGAGGAAGCAACTTGGGAACCCGAGAGCTCGATGAAAGAACGATATCCAAACCTATTTACTGGTAAGATTTTCGAGGACAAAAATTTCTTAAGTGGGGGAGAGTTGTGACAACCCAAAATTGACCCTAGTCGGGAAGTGGTTTCGGGACCGCTAAACCGAGTCACCGAAAGGTTTGAATGTGATGTTTATTATCTAGAATATGTAATAATGAATGTGTGAAAATTTCAAGCTTCGATTTGGTCGATTGCATGTGAATTTAGTCAATAGGACTTATATGAGAAAATTTTAAAATGTGATAGGTCAATGCATGAGGACCTATTAGTGCATGTGGAAGAAAAAGGGGACTTGCATGTCAAATTCCCCCTCCCTAATATGTAGTGGCCGGCCATGCTATGGGTGGAAACATGTTGGGAACATGTTGGCCTAGTGAGGTATGTAGGATGAAATATAATAAGAAGTATGGGGAAATAAAGAAATGGAAAAAGGAAAAGATGGGTGGTAATTGTTTCTTTCCTCCCCTTTTGCCGTGAAAGTAAGAAGGAAAAACAAAAAAAAAAGTGTCCATCTTTCTTCATTTCCCCTTGGCCGAATGTTCTAAAGAAGAAAGAAAAAAATTTGTTCATCTTTTATCATCCTTGGCCGAAAATGCAAAAAGGAAGGGGGAAGAACTTGAGAAAATCGGCTATGGTGGTTTGCTAGACTAAGGTATGTTTGATGTTGTCTTTGAGATGCATGCATGTTTTAAATAGCCCATGTTCAAACCTTGAATCTTGTTGATAACATGAGCAATCGGTCATGAGAAAGTGTTCAAGGAATGGTTGTTGTTCATGTTAGTTGGATGAGAAATGGTGAGTTTTGTGGTTTCATGTTAAAGTTAGGTGAATGATGATAGAGGAATGTTTGAACTATAAAAAGAATCGGCTACCTTGTTATGAGCTAGGGCCGAATGTGAGTTTGGTTGTGTTTGAATGTTACATGCTTGGTAGAATGGTGGATGAAGGTGCCGAATGTATGTGGGATTGATAGAGTCTCCAAATTGATTTTATGTGTGTATGCATGACCGAATATACGTGGTCACATGAGTAAGGAAATGAGTTATTTGATATGTGGTAAAAGTTAAGTACTAAATCGAAGGTTGCTAAAATTGCCATTTCTTAGCCGAATATGTGCTTGATCAATGAAGGAATTGTTGAAGAACATAGGTGAACTTGGTGAGGGCAATCGGCCTAGTGTATAAATGATATGAAGATTTTAGGAAATTGTTTTGGTTAGGTGTATGTATGATTAAGTATATTCGGCAATATACTTAAAGTGGGTACATGATATTACATTATAATTATTGAGCTTGAGTATATGGATATGTGTATATGTGGTCATATAATGACATCTTGGTTTGAAAATTTAATGATGTGTGATTGCCGAATGTGATAAATAAATTCATGTTATTGAGTTAAATATTGAATACTCTTATTTGTATTATTTAAGCTCAAGAACCTAAAGGAGAGGCGTCCAACAAGGGGAAATCGAAGGTCATCGAGTAGCCCACTCGGAATTATTTTACCCAACATAAAGTAAGTCATTAAGCATGTAGTGGGTATTATTTCAAATGGTCATAATGTGTATATATTGATGCTGATTGGAATGAATAAATATACATATATATATGCATGTACGTATGTGATGATGAAATTGTTGAATGAAAGAAAAGAGGTAAGATGTACTGAGTTGTTGATCTCGGCACTAAACGTTCGGGATAACCATTTATGACCATGAGATTGGCGCTAAGCGCGCGGGATTAAATTGTACAGCACTAAGTGTGCGATTTGACTATGTTGCACTAAGTGTGCGAAATGAATATGATGCACTAAGTGTGCGAAATGACCATGCGGCACTAAGTGTGCGAGTCTAACTATGTAGCACTAAGTATGCGATTTGATTACGTGGCACTAAGTGTGCGAGTTGATTGTATAGCACTGAGTGTGCGGGCTCAATATACATTCGTGAATCATTATGGACACTATGTGTGCGACACTATTGAGTCGATCGCGGACAGCGGGTCGGGTAAGTGTCTTGAGCACGTGGTTAATAGGTGCTATGCTTATACTTGGTGTTGAGCTCGGTAAGTTCGAACCTATGTGACATATATACTTGAAGTCACGTACATAAGTTTTATCGTAGGATGGGTGAAAGGTCGTATAGTCGTTTGATTGTAACGAAAATAAATCGATTTATGAAATTGCTTCAATGTCCTATTGATGAGTATATAGAATGTGAATGCATGAATTGATATGAAATTGAATTGATAAGTTGGAGGAACTATGGTATGGTTCGGTATGGATAGAGTAAATTGTCTCGTTCCATTTTGTTTCCTCTTGTGATAATGTTGTTGATAGATGGTAGTGCATTGCTTATGACTTACTGAGTTATAAACTCACTCGATGTTTCCTTGTCACCCACTATAGGTTGCTTGGTTTCATCTATTTTTGCGGGGTCGGGCCGTCATTGAAGTCATCACACCGGATAGCAAGTTTTGGTACTTTCTTCTTAGTGTGTTTAGAAGATCATTTTGGCATGTATAAGCTAGTACGTTGTGTTTGAATTATGGCATGTAAACTTTAAGCCATGCGAAAATGGCACGAATGTCCGATTGAATTGGATCAAGGGTAGGCATGAAATGGACCTAGTTACTTTCGTAACAGATGCTGGCAGCAGCAGTGTCATGAGATTGAAAAATCACTAAAAATAGTGGGAGTGGAATTAATTGATGAATAAATTATGTAATCGAAGCTCGATGAGTCTGATTTCATGAGGAAGTAACAAAAAGATCATATGGGCAGTATATTAAGAAATAATCAGATTTTAGTGGGACAGGGCCAGAACGGTTTCTGGATTCCCTGCTCCGACTTTGGAAATTCATTATAAATTAACCAGAGATAATTAGGGGTCGTACCAAATATGTGCAGATTCCTTTCTGAGTCTAGTTTTCGTAGAAACAAACGGCAACAGTATTGAAGCCCCGTGCAGGGAGATATCCCAGTTGTAATGGACAAAGGTCAGTGTAGTCGACCCCTGCAACTTGGGGGACTTTGACTAATAAAATGTACTAATTGGCCCAACCAAAAATTCTAGAAAAAAATACATAGATGGGCACATGAGTCTAGTTTCTGGGAAAAATTACGAAACTGATTTTTGAGTTACGAAACTCAAGATATGATTTTTAAAGCGGCTAGTACACAGATTGGGCAGTGTCTGGAAAATAAATTTTGTAAGGGGCTAAAGCCAGTTAACACCTCGTGTTCGACTCCGGTGTCGGTTTCGGGTTCGGGGTGTTACAAAAATTCTCTAATTATCATAAAATTTTATGAAGTTCTCAGTTTAGTCTCGAACCGCCTCCATTGCATGTTTTAATCCTCGTAGGCTCGTTTAAAGGATGGCATGAATGTTTTTGAAAAGTTTTAAATTTGAGTGGAAATTCAGGTCTTGATTTCGAATGTTTGCTTGAGTTTAAGTCCGGTAATGCCTCGTACCCTATTCCGGCGTTGAATATAGGTAATGGGTGTTACAATTCACACCATTTCATCTAAGCATTTCTTAGACTAAACCACAATCACAAATATCCTCATTTCGTCAACCATTTCCAAGCAAACGTTAAACACTTCACAAAATAACATTAGCATACCTATAAACATACATCACCAACCAAACCAAATAGGTCAATTTACGTAGCCATATACAACATTATAAACATAACTTTTATAGGCCAACACAAATGGCCAAATTCACTATCACGCTATAACCAAAATGACCAAAGTTCCTATACATGCCATACGACCCAAAACATAGTTTCAAGGTACCAAAGTGTCAATGGATAGTGTGATGAAGTCTTTGATGATCCCCAAGTCTAAGCTAGCTTTGAAATCATTATAAAACATGAAAAAACAACAAAGTAAGCAATATAGCTTAGTAAGCTCGTATGTTAACAATAAGCGACTATCATTATTCATTAATCATTCAAATAGTAGAAAACAATATACAACAATTCTATTAAATCTCAAAGCTATCAAATGATCATTCACATAATTTACCAAAGAACTTATCAATTGCATGGTTTTAATACTCAATTCATTACCGTACGTACCTGTACCATCTCGTACCAATCTCATACTCAACCACATTTTTCATTTGCCCATTGAACCATTCAGAATAGAAGTCGGATACTCAAGGTCTCATACAATAAGAACCTATACCATGACCCGAAGCTAAATCAGCTGATATGCATGGCCCAAAGCCAAATCAGTATATCTCGCACCCGAAGTGCTAATAAAATTGCCCGAAGCCAACTCAAAGTATACCTAATGACATGTCACTAGCATCCTAATCTATTCCTAAGGTTCAATCGGGACTCCAATTGTCGAATCATCGTCGATTCATTTCCAAACTCGTCCGTAACCATATATTCACAATTCATGCTATATCAAAGCAAATAAAATACATTTTAAACAACATTATAACATAAAAACTTAATTCGGATGTTAAAACGACAAATCGAGTCAATTAGTCGATAACTTTATCTTTTCTCTGATCCAAATCCATATTTCTCCTTTCTTGATCAAATTAGCTTTCAAATGACCGAACCCTAGATGAAATAATATGGCTTATTTTCTTTTGATAATCAGTTCAAGATGAAAGATGGACACATTTTATGATCTTGTGTTTTATTTATTTTAACTTATTTCATAATTTACTAAATTAACCTTGGTTTAAAACATTAAAAGTCACTTGTTTTATGTCTATAAATGTCCATTACCTATAATAATGGATTAATTACAACATAAGGACCTATAAATTAAGATTCCATAGCTATTGAATACCTTTAGCTAATGGAACTCCACTTTTACACTTTACGCGATTTAGTCTTTTTTAACAAATTGACCAACCAAACGATAAAATTTCTTAACAAAACTTTCACACATACATGCTATCATGTAGTAAACAATTAAAATAATATTAAAATGATTTTTAATCTCAGATTTGTGGTCTCAAAACTACTATTCCGATTTCACTAAAAACGGGCTGTGAGAATAGCAATTTCTCAAAGCCATGTTAATAGCTCTACTAATGCCATCTATTTATAGGAAGAGAAGGTAGAACCCTTACTGAGTTGTAGTGGTTTATTTCAAATAGAAATAAAACATTCTACTTAAAATAGGACTAGGGTGGACAGCACACCCTAGTATTCCTACTAGGGTTGCCACACCCTTCATGTTCATAAAGGGTTTTTGGGCCTCTCTCACATCAGGTTCAATTACGAGTACTTCCCCTACCTTTTTGATCCAGTACTATGTAATGTGATCCAACCTAATTCAGTTTTTATATTATCCAAAATAAACTTTAATATTTATATATATAACAATGTTCTCATCACTATTTTACCCCAACAAAATTTTGACGATTTTACCCCTGGTAAAATTTCGAGAAAATACTGTAGCACTCGAGTTTGTGCAAGTGTACACAGTCGTTATCAAGTAATAAGTAAGTATCGAGTTATCATCTCCACAGGGATTGTATTTGTGCTAAGTCAATTAATTTGTAAAATTATATTAACAATTTGATAAATAAAAACAATATAATTGAGAAGTGATGATTAAAATGTATTACACTAAATGCAATGATCCCTGAAGTGATTTATCCTAACATGAAATTATACGAATGAAATAGATTTTAGCAGAATTGACAGAATAAGCAACAATTATAACATAAATAACTAGGACAATTACTTTAATTAAACTCAAATTATTATCAACATGCTTATTAATATTCGGAAAAACATTCCATGGCAACTCGATCTTTCATGAGTTTGGAAACCACAATAGGTCATTTTGGAATCCTTTACTTAGTAAATACGCATTTTATTGATTCTTATTTACTAAGGGTTTCTTACTATTCGCGAAAGGTAACAGGGACGTGTTAGGTTTGAAACAGTTTAATCACACAAATTTAAAAACTATGCAGATAATAGAGCCTGATTAGGATTGTTATGTAACCTACAATTTAATCGGGTTAGGATCTAAATTGTGTAACGCCTCAATTTTTGGGCTTGGAAGTATTGGGCCTTGAGTCTGGGTTCGGGTAGAAGACGGCCCGAATAATTTGGATGTTATTATTATTTTTATTATTATTTCATATGTCTAGTTTAGTAATTAAATAAATTACGAAGGGTTTATGGTGTGGAAAAAGGGGTCCAGGGCTCGGTCCATAGCTTTAGCAAAATTCTTAAAATTTGCCTCTTAAGGGAATCTGGGCAGTAGGCCTTATTAATAATTTGGGCTGAGTTTTAGCACAAGCAGGTATCTGGCCCAGTGGTTAAGGACGCTAGGAGGGAGTGGGAGGTGCCTAGGTTCAAGGCATGGCGCGCGCAAATTGGGTGTTTTTTTAATATTCAGGTTGTGGTTGGAATAGGGGTTAAAAGGAGTTGTGAGCATAATCCAACACAAGGAGCGCCTATGGCACAGTGGCAGCAGCGTGCTGGGCACACGGAGAGGGCACAGGTTCAAATCCTTGCGCGGGTGAATTCCATTTTATTTTTAAAGAGGGCTAGAACTGAAGCAGGTAAGGGTTATAAATTAATTGAGAGAGGATTATGTCACGAAAGGAACTTCGGTGCAGTGGCAAGCAGCTTGTGTGTGGGTTTATAAGGTTGCAGGTTCGAGATGTACAGCAAGAAAAATTTTCTTTTTATTTCACGAGTAACCGGAGCTTCAGCAGGTAAGGTTTATAATTAATTGTGACCCTATATTAGTAAAGAAGGAAGTGTAATGCAGTGGCCAGCAGCACGGGCGAAGGCGCAAGGACGGACGAAGGTCTGGGGTTCGAGCCTCACCTCACGTACAGAAGGCTTGGTTGTTTGCTGAACGAGTGGGGAAGGAGTTGGGGTCTGATCAGGACTCCTGGCAGCATGCTGAAGCGGTGCAAGGGGTGGATAAGGATGCTAATAATCGGTGGAAGAGTTTGAGCTGATCAGGGGATTGGGTAAGGATGAGATAAGGGAAGAAATTTAGGAGCTGATCAAGGAGCTTGGTATTGCCCGAATGTTGGACTCTTGAGGAGCAAGAGTTGGCCAGCCAAGGGTCTTTAGGGCAATTCGACTAGGTCTATGTGCCATTATTTTTTTTCCTTGTCGAATATTATTTCCCTTCTCCCCACTCTTACATTCATCTTTTCTTTTCTTTTCTCCATAGCCGAACCCATACTCTTCTCTCTCTGTCTCTTCCCTTATTTTCCTTTCTTCATTATTTTGCAGTAGCCAAATCTCATCATAGCCGAACCTCTATTCTTTTCTTCCTTAAAAAGCCGTAACCCTCATACCTGTAATATAGGAAGCCAAATCTTTGGCTACTTGAATCTACTTCTTCTCGTAACTACGATGGATTGGAGTTAAGATCATAGATAGAAGCACTTTTTTGGGCCGAACAACGATTGGTAAGTTGTCGAATAATTTCCGTTAATTATTTATGATTTAAGATAAAAGCCGAAACCCCTTAAGGGTGGCTAGCGTTTTGACTAAGGGCATTGGTGCCTCTTTCTTTTTCATTGTGTAAGTGTTAGCGTGGACAAGGGAGCATGCAGTGAAGTTTTTGAAGACTGATTCGGATTGGATCTCTAGATCTAATCCATATTTTGGCAAAAAGGTAAGAACTCTAGGGTCTAAGGGAATGTTGGCCGAATATGATAAGGGGGAGATAGTACGTAGCTTGTTTTCAGTTTGTAGACTGATGTTTAGTAACTCAATTGTAGGCAACTCGTGAGTGTATCTCAGTAGCGTACCGTTACAAGTCATGTGTGTAAATGACACCCACTCATAGAATAGATCGGCAAAAGCTGAAAAGCTGAAATGCCGAAAAGCCGGCATCTTTTGAACTTGCGAGCGTGTGAGCGCTCGTGAGGTGGTTTGTTTGTTAATTTTGGTAATTAGAAGTGGTATGATTGCAGAGTGCACAGATTCGTGCAATTCGGTATATTTCGGCTTAATGGGTCGAAAACGGGTTATGGGCCAACGGGCCCAATTTGATAAAAACGCTTGGTAAGTGTTTCTGTTAATGCGTTAATGACTGTAACATGTAAGTAAACCCTAAAATAGTTGAATTTACTAAAATGCCCCTAAGTATGAAAATTACCACTATACCCTAGGTGCAAAATTACCATTATACCCCTAGGGTTAGTTTTGACTGAGATGCATGATATTCTGATTCTATTTGTTGTATGCCATGACATATATATCTGTGCATGGGATATGGGTTATATTGATGGAGGAAGCGTTCTGGTGGCTATGTCACAAATATCTGTTTCTGGTGGCTCTGCCACAAATATCTCATTCTGGTGGCACTACCACAAATATCTGTTTCTGGTGACTCTGTCACAATATGCAAACTAGTGATGTGTAGCGGATGGGTGGGTTGAGTAGTCTCCCCACATGGTGTAAGGTTGGCACGGGGGTGTATACGGATGGATATGGGTTGGGTTTTCTGCATACATGATATATCTGTTCTGTTTTTGTTATGGGCCTATGGGCTTCATTCTGAATTCTGTATAGGGCTAAGGCCTAACTTAATCTATTGCTGTGGTTCGAACTGATCTGGACTATGGTTGGGTTATTTTACACACTGAGTTTTCCAAACTCACCCCTTAATTTTATCCATGCAGGTAACCCTCAACCATAGTGGACTTGGAGCTATGAGGGATTCGGAGTGGCCACATGTTTTGCAAGCTTGATTTTCTTCTTATGACTTGATTAGTTTTTATTTACTTTAATTATTTTAGGTTTAAGTTGTAATAAGGCCATTTTAATTATTTTTAATTGCTTTAGTATGATTATTAGCTTAGGCATGATATTGATTTAAATGTTTGGAATTGAATAGCTCTAAGGCACGTTTTAAAGAAATTACCTGATTTCAAAATATCGTGAAACAAGACAAAGCTTCCGTAACGAAAACGATTTCAAAGATTAATAAGTGCTTTCAAAGGCTTAAAACGAAATGGATTTTCCTGAACAATCATTCAGTTCAAGTGTGGCAATGGTCGTGTGCATGTCTAGGAGTGGATTCGTGGAGAGCTTGGTACTTAAGCAGACTGATAGACTCACCTCCTCTTTTTTGGTATCCTACCTGGTGCACAGCTTTTATTCACTTTAACCTATAACAAAGATATTCTTTAAACACCAAGAAAGATTTTAGATAAAACATGAGTTTTATAGCAACGTTTCAATCCGACACGCCAGATTCAGCTATAACGTCTGGGCCTGGTTTGGGGTGTTACATTTAGTGGTATCAGATCCAGGTTCCAACAACTCGGCTATGGATCGAGTCCGAAAAGCTTTTTGAAAAACTTAGACCTAAGAAGGATATTTTTTGAAACGGTTTTGAAAAGTTCATTTCAAAGATATTTTACAAGGTGTACATGTTTTAAGGTTTAAACTGAAAATGGTTTAAGTTTTTAGGTTTCTGAAATTTGATAATCGAAGAGGTGGCACACCGAATCTCTGGCCCAAGTCTGTAAGTATCATTTTGAATTTTTTTGAATGTTTCTAAATTATCAGCTATATGCCTATACTGAAACCTTATGATACTCTAGTTAGGATGATATTGAAACTGTAGGAATTTTTTATAAGTGGACTAAAGATTGTAGCTAGGCTACATTTCCACGAAAATCAAACCCTGAATTACCGTTTGTTCATAAAACATCTATAATAAACACTGAAATATTTAATTGATACATAAAATTCGTAATCAGATAATATGGCATGAGTACAAGAGCAGCTCGTGGAAGAGGCCATGGACGTGGCCAAGGTAGTACACGGGCTGGGTCTCCGTCTTCAGTACATATGTCGGTGGTAGATGCACCGGTACCACCGGCAATAGAAGTGGAGTCTCATGATCAAGGTGCCAGACATGACGCTCTATCTCAGGAAATACTTTGTGTTCTGGAAAGGGTTGCAGGGGCAAGCACGGGTAACGAAATTTGAGGATCTATTTTTGAGCGACTCTGGGCTAATGGGGCGGAGATATTTAGGGGTGTATCTGGTGTAGCCCCGAATGTGGCTGAGTACTGGTTAGAGGCTATGGAATGGATCATGGATGATTTGGACTGTTTCGTAGAGTAGAAGCTGAAGGGAGACTTATCATTTCTACGGGATGAGGCTTATCAGTGGTGGCTCACTGTGAGAGATGGGACCCCTGCTGACAGGGTGACTTGGAAGCTGTTTAAGACGGTCTTCAAGGGAAAGTATGTTCGGGAAAGTTATGTTGACACCCGTAGGAAAGAATTTCTGAATCTGGCTCAAGGAGGTAAGACAGTTGCTGAGTACGAGGCTGAATTTCTGAGGCTGAGCCGATATACCGTTGGGATAGTCGCTACGGAGTATGAACGTAGTGTGCGCTTCGAGGATGGTCTTAGAGATGAACTTAGGGTACTAATTGCTCCGCAGAGGGAGCGTGACTTTGTTGCTTTGGTGGAGAAAGCTAAGATAGCTGAGGAGGTAAAGTGCACCGAAAGATAGAATCGTAAAAAGGATCGGAACTATTTTCGGAGGGATTCAGGACCCTTGGGTGGTACAAATAGGTGTGCTAAAGGGCAAGAGTAGAGAAGCCAGTTCGAGCAGTTTCGATGAATGTTGTTAGACCACAAATTTCTAGGGGCTGTGGTAAGGTGCATCTGGGCGAGTGTAGGAAACGTTCTGGTGCTTGTTTCTGGTGCGGGTCTATAGAGCATAACGTCAAGGACTGTCCTCAGAAAATAGATCAGGTTCAAGTGGCAGAATGGAGGGTTGCCCAACTAGCGAGAGGTGGACCACAACCACTGAGAGGACATGGTCAAGGTAGGGGCAGTAATGGAAATGGTCGGGGACGAGGAGCACCTGCCAAGGGTACCAGAAATGCTGAGGCTCAATAGCTAGCATTGGTACATGCAGCTCGTTGGCGAGAGGAGGATGATGCACCTGACGTCATAACTGGTACGTTCTTGATTTCTAGAATGCCATACACTGCTTTGATAGATATTGGATCTACTCATTTGTATGTTGCATGTGCCATATCTGGGTCGTTGCGTGTGCACTTTGAGCAGACTGTGAGCGGGGTATCAGTACTAAGTCCTTTGGGTCACTCGGTTAGGGTAGACAAACTGTATAGAGACGTACCTTTAGAAACTCAAGGTAAGATTTTCGCTGGAGACTTGATGAAATTATCGTTCGGAGAATTTGATCTTATCTTGGGGATGGATTGGCTTATTAAGCATAGGGCAACTCTAGACTGTGCAGCTAAGCGAATAGTATTAAAGACCGCAGAGGGTGAGGAGGTTATGATGATAGGTGAGCGAAGGGATTATTTGTCCAATGTGGTGTCAGCGTTGAGAGCCGAGAAGTGGATTCGTAAGGGCTGTGAGGCTTATCTGGCATGTGTAAGTCAGTCAGAGACTGAGGGTCTGACGGTGGATAAAGTTAGAACCGTTAAGGAGTTCCAAGATATTTTTCCAGAAGAGCTCCCAAGATTGCCTCCGAACCAGAAAGTCGAGTTTGGAATTGACTTGTTGCTTGGAATGGCACCAGTGTCCATCGCACCATACAGGATGGCACTGAAGGAGTTAGTTGAACTGAAAGCACAAATTCAAGAGTTGTTGGATAGAGGCTTCATTAGGCCGAGTGTGTCCCCATGAGGAGCACCAGTGCTATTTGTGAAGAAGGATGGGACGATGTGGATGTGCATCGATTATCGGCAGTTGAACAAACTAACCATTAAGAATAAGTAGCCTTTGCCAAGAATCAACGACTTGTTTGACCAACTTAGAGGAGCTTTGGTATTTTCCAAGATTGATCTTCAATCTGGATATCATCAATTATGGATCAAGGAGGTAGAGATTTATAAGACAGCATTCAGGACTCGGTATAGGCATTACAAGTTTTTGGTTATGCCATTTGGGTTGACGAACGCTCCTACAGCATTTATGGATCTGATGAATCGGGTATTCCAACCATTCTTGGACCGATTCATAGTCGTTTTTATTGACGACATTCTGGTATATTCTGAAACTGAAGAGGAGCATGATGAGCATCTCCGCATTGTGCTGCAAGTATTGAGGGAGAGAGAACTTTATGCGAAATTCAGTAAGTGTGAATTCTGGTTGAGGGAAGTAACCTTCCTAGGTCATGTTGTCTCTGCGGAGGGGATCAAGGTGGACCCTCGAAAGATTGAAGAGACTCTGGAGTGGAAGCCACCTAGGTCAGCGTCGAAAATTTAGAGTTTTCTGGGTTTGGCAGGGTACTATAGAAGGTTTGTGGAAGGCTTTTCGGTGTTGGCAGCACCTTTGACAAAGGTTATAAGGAAAGGAGCAATGTTTGTATGGACCGAGAAGCAGCAAGAAGCTTTTGAGAAATTGAAGGAAGTTCTGACCGAAGCACCTGTATTGATTCAGCCGGAGTCTGGGAAGGATTTTACCGTGTATAGTGCAAGAGGGTAAGGTGGTTGCTTATGCATCGCGACAACTTAAGCCTCACGAAGTGAACTATCCTACCTACGATTTAGAATTGGCAGCAGTAATCTTTGCACTTAAGATTTGGAAACACTATCTGTACGGAGAAAAGTGTGTCATATACACGGATCATAAGAGTCTCAAGTACTTGCTGACTCAGAAGGAGTTGAACCTTAGGCAACGAAGATGGATAGAGCTGCTTAAGGATTATGACTATTTGATTGAGTATCACCCAGGCAAGGCTAATGTGGTAGCCGATGCCTTAAGCCGTAGAGCTATATCTGATCTGAGAGCAATGTTTGCTTGTTTGAGTCTGTATGATGATGGTAGCCTGTTGGCTGAGTTGCAAGTAAGTCCAACCTGGGTGGATCAGATTAAGGAAAAGCAGTTGAAGGATGAGTCTTTAGTTTCTCGATTCCAACAAGTTGAGAAAGGGGAAACTTCTGAGTTTGGGTTGAATAGTGAGGGAGTCCTGTGTTTCCGAGGGAGAGTTTGTGTTCCGAAGGACTCTGACCTAAGGCAGTTAATACTGAAAGAAGCTCATGGAGGACTTTGTGCTATGCATCCTGGAGGGAATAAGTTGTATCACGACTTGCGAGGACGGTATTGGTGGCCTGGGCTTAAGCGAGAAGTAACGGAGTTTGTGGGGAAATGTCTGATGTACCAGAAAGTGAAAGCTGTGCATCAACTACCTTTTGGACTTTTGCAGCCAGTTCAGATACCACTTTGGAAGTGGGAGAGGATAACCATGGATTTTGTGAGTGGGCTACCCTTGACACCAACGAAGAAGGACGCGATTTGGGTGATTGTGGATATGTTAACCAAGTCTGCTCATTTCATACCTGTCCGCACTGATTATTCACTTTAGAAGTTAGCTAAATTGTACGTGGCAGAGATTGTGTGGCTTCATGGGGTGCCAGTATCGATTATCTTTGATCGAGATCCTAGGTTCACATCTCGGTTCTGGAAAAAGTTGCATGGGGCATTGGGAACGTGATTGAATTTTAGCACGACTTTTCATCCTCAGACTGATGGTCAGTCGGAAAGGATTATTCAGATTTTGGAAGACATGTTGAGGGGATGCGTTATCGACTTCTGAGGTAGTTGGGAGGATTACTTGCCGTTGGCAGAGTTTGCGTATAACGACAGTTACCAGACGAGTGTTCGAATGGCACTATATGAAGCGCTGTATGGACGTAGGTGTCGTACAACTAGTTGTTGGACTGAGTTGGGAGAACGACATGTTCTTGGACCTGAGTTGGTAGCAGATACCAAAGATAAGGTTAGGATAATCAGAGATCGGTTAAAAGAGGAATTTGATAGGTAAAAGTCGTATACAGATTTGAAGCGTAAGGAGATTGAGTACTCAGTGGGTGATATGGTCTTCTTGAAGGTTTCACCTTGGAAGAAGATATTAAGGTTTGGTAAGAAAGGCAAGTTGAGTTCGCGATTCATTGGGCCTTATCGAGTTCTTAAGCGAGTAGGTCCAGTGGCTTATCAATTAGAATTACCTTCGGAGTTAGACAGGATCCAGGATGTTTTCCACGTCTCTATGTTAAGGCGATATCGTTCTGACCTTACTCATGTCGTGCCGGTTGCAGAGATTGAAGTGCGGCCTAATTTGACTTGTGAGGAAGAGCCTGTGCAGATACTGAATCGTGATGTTAAGGTTCTAAGAAGGAATTCAGTTCCCTTGGTAAAAGTGCTTTGGTGTAATCACGGCAGAGAGGAAGCTACTTGGGAGCCAGAAGAGGCGATGCGACAATAATACCCTCATCTGTTTGAATCAGGTAAAATTTTGAGGACGAAATTTCTTTAAGCGGAGTAGAGTTGTAACGCCTCGATTTTTGGGCTTGGAAGTATTGGGCCTTGAGTCTGGGTTCAGGTAGAAGACGGCCTGAATAATTTGAATGTTATTATTATTTTTATTATTATTTTGTATGTCTAGTTTAGTAATTAAATAAATTACGAAAGGTTTATGGTGTGGAAAAAAGGGTCTAGGGCTCGGTCCATAGCTTTAGCAAAATTCTTAAATTTTGCCTCTTAAGGGAATCTGGGCAGTAGGCCTTATTAATAATTTGGGCTGAGATTTAGCACAAGTAGTCATCTGGTCTAGGGGCTAAGGGCGCTAGGAGGGCGTGGGAGCTGCCTGGGTTCAAGGCACGGCGCACGCAAATTGGGTGTTTTTTTTAATATTCAGGTTACGGTTGGAATAGGGGTTAAAAGGAGTTGCGAGCATAATCCAACACAAGGAGCGCCTGTGGCGCAGTGGCAGCAGTGTGCTGGGCACACGGAGAGGGCGCAGGTTCGAATCCTTGCACAGGCGAATTTCGTTTTATTTTTAAAGCAGGCTAGAACTGAAGCAGGTAAGGGTTATAAATTAATTGAGAGAGCATTATGTCATGAAAGGAGCTTTGTTGCAGTGGGAAGCAGCTTGTGTGTGGGTTTAGAAGGTCGCAGATTCGAGATGTATCGCAGGCAAAATTTTCTTTTTATTTCGCAAGTAACCGCAGCTTCAGCATGTAAGGTTTATAATTAATTATGACCCTATATTAGTAAAGAAGGAAGCCTGGTGCAGTGGCCAGCAGAACGGGCGAAGGCCCAAGGATGGACGGAGTTCTGGGGTTCGAGCCTCACCTTGCGTACAAAAGGCTTGGGTTTTTGCTGCACGCGTGGGGAAGGAGTTGGGGTCTGATCAGGACTCCTAGCAGCATGCTGAAGCGATGCAAGGGGTGGATAAGGATGCTGCTCATCGGTGGAAGAGTTTGAGCTGATCAAGGGATTGGGTAAGGATGAGATAAGGGAGGAAATTTAGGAGCTGCTGATCAAGGAGCTTGGTGTTGGCCGAATGTTGGACTCTTGAGGAGAAAGAGTTGGCCGGCCAAGGGTCTTTAGTATAGGCAATTCGGCTAGGTCTATGTGCCATTATTTATTTTTCCTTGTCGAATATTATTTCCCTTCTCCCCTCTCTTTCATTCATCTTTTCTTTTATTTTCTCTATAGTAGAACCCATACTCTTCTCTCTTTGTCTCTTCCCTTATTTTTCTTTCTTCATTATTTCGCAGTAGCCAAATCTCATCATAACCGAACCTCTATTCTTTTCTTCCTTAAAAAGCCAAAACCCTCATAATTGTAGTATAATAAGTCGAATCTTTGGCTACTTGAATCTGCTTCTTCTCGTAACTATGGTGGATTGGAGTTAAGATCATAGATAGGAGCACTTTTCTGGGCTGAACAACGATTGGTAAGTTGTCAAATAACTTCCGTTAATTATTTATGATTTAATATAAAAGCCGAAACCCCTTAAGGGTGGCTAGTATTTGGGCTAAGGGCGTTGGTGCCTCTTTCTTTTTCATTGTGTAAGCGTTAACGTGGACAAGGGAGCATGCAGTGAAGGGTTTGAAGACTGATTCAGATTGGAACTCTACATCTAATCCATATTTCGGCAAAAAGGTAAGACTCTAGGGTCTAAGGGAATGTTGGCTGAATATGGTAAGAGGGAGATAGTACGTAGCTTGTTTTCAGTTTGTAGACCGATGTTTAGTAACTCAATTGTAGGAAAATCATGAGTGGATCCCGCCAGCGTACCGTTACAAGTCAGGTGTGTAAACAACACCCACTTATAGACTAGATCGGCAAAAGCTGAAAAGCCGAAATGCCGAAAAGCTGGCATCTTGTGAACTTGCGAGCGTTCGAGCGCTCATGAGGTGGTTTGTTTGTTAATTTTGGTAATCACAAGCAGTATGATTATAGAGTACGCAAATTCGTGCACTTAGGTATATTTAGGCTTAATGGGTCGAAAAAAGGTTAATGGGCCAATGGGCCCAATTTGATAAAAACGCTCGATAAGTGTTTCTGTTAATGTGTTAATGACTGTAGCATGAAAGTAAACCCTAAAATAGTTGAATTTGCTAAAATACCCCTAAGTATGAAAATTACCACTATGCCCTTAGGTGCAAAATTACCATTATACCCCTAGGGTTAGTTTTGACTGAGATGCATGATATTCTGATTCTGTTTGTTGTATGCCATGAAATGTATATCTGTTGCATGGGATATGGGTTATATTGATGGAGGAAGAGTTTTGGTGGCTGTGCCACAAATATCTGATTCTGGTGGCACTACCACAAATATCTGTATTTGGTGGCTCTGTCACAATATCTATTCTGGTAGCCATGCTACAAACTTGTGACGTGTAGCGGATGGGTGGGTCGAGTAGTCTCCCCACATGGTGTAAGGTTGGCACGTGGGTGTATACGAATGGATATCGGTTGGGTTTTCTGCATACTTGATATATCTGTTCTGTTTCTGTTATGGGCCTATGGGATTCATTCTGAATTCTGTATAGGGCTAAGGCCTAACTTAATCTGTTGCTGTGGTTTGAACTGATCTGGACTATGGTTGGGTTCTTTTACACACTGAGTTTTCCAAACTCACCCCTTAATTTTATCCATGCAGGTAACCCTCAACCATAGTGGACTTGGAGCTGTGAGGGATTCAGAGTGGCCACATGTTTTCAAAGCTCGATTTTCTTATTATGACTTGATTAGTTTTTATTTACTTTAATTATTTTGGGTTTAAGTTGTAAGAAGGCCGCTTTAATTATTTTTAATTGCTTTAGTATGATTATTAGCTTAGGCATGATATTGATTTAGATGTTTGGAATTGAATAGCTCTAGGGTACATTTTAAAGAAATTACCTGATTTCAAAATATCGTGAAACAAGACAAAGCGTCCATAACGAAAACATTTTCAAAGATTAATAAGTGCTTTCAAAGGCTTAAAACGAAATGGATTTTCCTGAACAATCATTCAGTTCAAGTGTGGCAATGGTCATGTGCATGTCTAGGAGTGGATCCGTGGAGAGCTTGGTACTTAAGCAGTCTGATAGACTCACCTCCTCTGTTCTGGTATCCTACCTGGTGCACAGCTTCCATTCACTTTAACCTATAACGAAGATATTCTTTAAACACTAAGAAAGATTTTAGATAAAACATGAGTTTTACAGCAACGTTTCAATGTGACACCCCGGATTCGGCTGTAACGTCTGGGCTGGGTTTGGGGTGTTACAAATTGAGCATGCACATTTCAATTATGTATCCATTAGAAATCGTCTGGTTAGGATCGCTCAGCTAATTCAGATGCATTTCAATCACGTATGAACGAAATACAGACTTGATTTTAGTTGAAAACATGATCGATTGAGGCACAAACATTATAAGCCTGAATTAACTAAATATTATTCAATCAAAATAATTATCCTAACTTAAATAAAATTAAGTTATAATTGTTGTAAACAAGAGCAGAAAACACATGGCAAACATTCTTCAATTAAATTAAAGAAAAGAAAGATTAAACCCAAATCAAAGTGGCTGTCACCAAGACTCTGACTGACGAGGGTTCCTTCGTTCCTTCGCTTCGCTCCTTTGCTGATGACTCTTTGAGGTAGCCGACCAAGGGCTCTTTAAGACGCTAATTTGCTAAAAATCGTTATGCAAAGATGATGATAGGCGTGAGGGATAAGTGAGTTGAGAGATGAGAGAATGATGAATGAGTGAGGGATGATTGAGGGATGAGGGATGATTAGAAAAGAGAGAAATGGGGTCTTATTTATAGGTAAGGCAATGGAGCTAGTTTGCTAAAAATAGGAGTGTCCATCGTTTGCAAATTCATCCAAGGGTGGCTGGCCATGATTTGTGGAAATGTGGCTGATTTTTGCTTGATTTAAGTGCCACAACATCATCAGTATCAGGACTCGGTCAATTACAAATCTCCGGGTAAATCTCTTATTTCTTTAACTCTTTAAGGACCTTGTGTAATTAAACCAAAATTTAATTTATGAACATCCACATGTAGCCGAATTTTGGATTGACTTGGTCCTCTATTTGGATGGTTTTGTAATCAACATAAAGCTCTCAGACCTGTCCAGCAATAGTAGATAATTTAGAGGACCAAAGAATGTAATTTAACCACTTTAGTTAATCAATTTACTTAATTAATTAAAACCAAATTTATTAATGAAACATATTAAAATAAATTATTAAATATAACTTTATATTTTATTATTTAATTTAATCATGCATGGCCCACTTTATAGCTTTAAAATATAATATGCTCAAATTAATATAAAAGAACCCATTTTCTGCATGAAAACTATATAATAAAGCATAAAATCACATTTTAATAATTTCTATGTCCCAATTTCATATTTTCATATTTTCATATATTTCATTAATTTATTAAGCAATTACTTGGTTTTAGCAACAAATATAAGTAAAAAGGTGACAAATTATATAGCAAAAATCATATATATTTTGAGTTTACACACCCTCAAACTTAAATCATTGCTCGTCCCAAGTAATGTTCATGCACAGCACAAGTTTTCACTAAAGAAAAATTGCTAAGAGTGTAAGCAGCATCAATCCTTGCCCCATAATCATGTATTAATAAATTCATGCTCATAAATCTTCTTTATTAACAAGTAAATCATACGCAAACATTTTGAAAATTTTATAGTAAGTTTCAAGATATGCTAACATGAATGATAGTATGTATATATGTCACAGCCATAGACAATATTCTTCATTCAACATAATTTCTTCTCAATCAAGCAATACAATCATAAGGCTTATTTATGATATTCATATGTTGAACTTAGAACTCCCTCTCCACTAATGTAGGTGACATAATCATCAAATAAATAGGTCTTTTATAAGGTTGTAATGGGGTTCGGTTAAAGGTAGGGATTTTAAGAGATGAGACATTTCAGTTTCAAAATCTTAACCTTTAATTTTGTCTTGGAATTTTCAAAATATAGCCTTTTTCTTTAAGTGAACCTCTGGAATACTCCCAAACTTATTTTGAACTCATGCTCATACATTTTTCTTTGCGAAAAATGAGAAAAATTTTATTCGCTCTTTCTTTTTAAGCAT
This sequence comes from Gossypium hirsutum, assembly GCF_007990345.1. Lineage (NCBI taxonomy): Eukaryota > Viridiplantae > Streptophyta > Magnoliopsida > Malvales > Malvaceae > Gossypium > Gossypium hirsutum. The sequence continues at coordinate 91,950,663 of NC_053424.1, forward strand.
GAGCACATAAATCTTTATGAAAATTTACTCAAATGAGCACATACATAAAAATTTCCTAAAATGTTGATTCCCAAGACAACTTTAGTTAAGATAGGTGCACAAATTTAGGATAACTTTTAAAATGATGGTAATTGGCTTATAATGTAGGTTCATTGCAAACAAAACAGGCCTTTAAGCTTAAAATTACAGTTTCAAAGGTTTAATATCGTAGGGTTGGCTTGAAAAGGCTATAACGATTCAAAGAAATAATGCCTATGTCATTTTAGATTTTTATGTCCCCTAGGATTTTTCCTCAAGAAAGTTACTAAGTCAATTCTAAAGATATAAACCTTCATTCATGTTTAATCTCAAAAGAAACTAAGTTTTCATGGCAAACATTACCTAAGACTAAGATCATACAATCATTCCATTCTTCATGATAACATTCAATGACTCAGATAAAATCATCATTCATGCTCGCATAAAAGCTATCTCATTAACAAAGAATTTCTCTAAACATTCATTTATTAAAACATACTCATGAAAGAAATGATTGAAACATACTTGAAAATTTTTAAGATTTTGAGTAATTATTTACCTTACCCCCTTTAAAAAGAAGCAATGTCCTCATTGCAAGAACAGAGTAATGAATGAAAACTAAACACCAAGTAGGGTTAAAAAGAAAGAGAGGTGAGTCATGAAGAGTACTTAAACAACAAGTCTTTCCTCATAATCCAATCCTAGACATGTTCATTCCTATTACCATATCCCTAAGTCTTTTTTTTAAAAGAAGCATTTATTCATGCTTGTTATGTTTTATTTTGCAGAATTAAATCCTAGTTACTAAAGAAACAAATTCCTCAAGACCTAAAAAAGACAAGAATCCCCCATTTTATTTTTCTCACTCATTTCTCTTGTCTTCTTTAGCTCATTCTCCGCTTGTATAATTAGTATCTTCTGCCTATTACTCAAAGATAGCATCTAGGAACTCAGGAACAAAAGTGTTAGAGATATTCTTAAAAGTATTTCGAATCGAATCATCTCTAATTTTTGCATATTTCCAGTAAGTTTGTTGTTGATTGTGCATGAACTTGCACATATCCATCAATATTGACAACTCTGATTTCCTTAAAGTACTTGAAAAAGTTGGCATGGGAGTTGTATATTCAGGTTCAACACTTAGCTTGATTGGTTCTTCTTCTGGCTCAACCCTTGGTTCAGGGTTTTCAGATCCTTCAACTGGTTTAGGACTGTTTGGTTCCTTATCAGATTCCTCTTCTTCAGTGCCTGTAACTGATTCAGTTTCAGTTTCATTTGTTGACTCCTCAGTATCTGGCTCAGTTGGTTCTTCTTGCTCACTTTGATTCAGCTCACGCACCTTCTATACTAACCTTTCAAGATCATGACTTGTATTGCACCGTTGGAGATATGACCCCTTCAAATTCGCTTATGTTTTAACACGGGCCCTTAAGCAAAGTGAAGTGATTAATGATGGGAAATAAACACTTCCTGTCTTCTTTTTAGCACAGTCATAAATCTCCTTGAGAATAATTTTCCCAACATTAATGGAATTTTCTGTCAATATTGCGTATAGCAAGAGCATTCGTTCCATTGAGATGGTGGAACTATGTGAGATAGGCATAAAACTGTAGCGAACAAAATAAAACCATACCTTTGCTGCTAGTTTTAGGTATTCCCTTCAACAAGAATGGCTTCAATACTTTCTTATAATCCATTAGGATCCCAGATTTGTCACAACATTAAGCAGCTGTTGAAGAAAATCCCAATTTATGTTGTTCATCATAGGGTAGTATTCATCTTCTTCAACATCAGGTAAGTTAAACAAATCATTGACGGACTTAGAAGTAAGAGATACATTTTTTTTCCGAACGATGACCTCAGTAGCATTTTGTGTGGTCAAACTTGCATAGGACTCTCGAACTAGTTCATCATCAAGAGGCAAACGAGCATTACAAAATCATTCCCACTTGATAGCATTGATTGTCTTTCTAATTGGCACAGGGACAAGCATCAAATCATTACTCTTCAAGTTAAAACCTTTTTCCAGCATCATAGGTTGATGCTTGAAAATTGAATCAAATCTCTCTTTCACTTCTTCATTTATCACAATCAGGTTTTCAGGAGTAGTCTTCAATGATCTAGTTCTTTTGAAAGACATAGTATAGTCTAAAAGATTTGGCAAAGTTCTATTGAAAAAAAAGAGAAACCGACAAGTGGGTAGGATCTGCTTCGGTGAACCTTACGATGGCTAAGAGGTTGTAGTGGTAAAGGCAGCGTGTGGCAGCAATGGTGGTGTAAGGTAGCAATAGTTGCTATGTGCGACAGCGATGTTGATGCTCTGGCAATCTCTTTGTAGCGGTTTTAGGAGAGTTTGGCAAAAGGTTGATTATTTTGCTATGTCGGGATGGCAAGAGTTGGTCTTGGTTTTAAACTCTGGTGATGGAGGGATCCCACATCGGGAAGCTAACATAAGAGTAGATGGAGAGCTGGCTTTAAATAAAGCAAACCATGAGGAGAGTAGGCATACCCTTCTTGGCTGATCCCTTTCGCTTTATGACGTGTTCGTTTGGGTTGGGCGTCAGCTAAGAGTGTTTGGAGTGCAGATTAACTGCAGTCTCCTAACAGGTGTGTATTTCTCATTACTCTAGTAGTAGGACGGCTGTTTCGGGCCGCGATGGGCTGAAATGGGCCATGTGGTCCCAATGGGTCCTTAGGCCCAAGTGGATAAGTACTAGAATTATTGAAATACCCCTGTAGGATAGAATTACCGAAATACCCTTGTAGGGTAGAAATACTGAAATACCCCTGTAGGGTAGAATTACCGAGATACCCTTGTGGGGTAAAATTACCATTTTTCTCCAAGGGTGTTAAATGACTATTTTGCCCCTCGTGCGTAAATGACTAACTTGTGTGATGATTGGGTTAGTTGACATGGATTTATGTTAGTTATCATTAATTAGTAAGTCTAATGTGTTAGTGATCGATTGTAGGAGTATCGCGTGGGAGATATCGTCATCAATCGTTATTAACCAGGTGTGTAAACGACACCCTCCCTTAGACAGAATCGGTAAAAGCTGAAATACCGAAATGTTGGTATTTTGTGAACTTGTGAGCGTGCGAGCGCTCGTGAGACAGTTGTTAATGAATATGGTGCATTTGGATGATTAGAGTGTAGAGTACGCATTTTCGTGCACAACGGTATTTTTGGGCTTAATGAGCCGAAAACGGGCCGATGGGCCAACTGGCCCACTTTGGTAAAAAGACGAGGTAAGTACTTCTGATTACTTGGTAAACGTTAGAATGAGCATGAAACCTTAGCAATAGGTAATAATTACTGAAATACCCTTATGCATGCAAAATTACTATTTTACCATTAGGGTTATTTTTTTCTGAAAAGCATGATATTCTGTTTCTGTATACGTATGCCGTGACATATTATTTCTGTTGCATGGGACATGGGTTTATATTGATGGAGGAAGCATTCTGGCAGCCTCGTTGCAATCTGATGGCCTCGCCACATATATCTGTTCTGGTGACTTCGTCACAATATCTGGTAGCCTCGCTGCAATCTGCTGGCTTCGCCACAGATATATATCTGTTCGGTGGCCTAGCCACAATATCTGTATCTAGTGACTTCGTCCCAATATCTGGCAGCCTCGCTGCAATTTCTGTGGTGTGTAGCGGTTGGGTGGGTCGAGTAGTCTCCCTACATTGTGTAAGGCTCGTACGGGGGTGTTATGGATGGCTCTGGGTTGAGATTTCTACATTCACAATATATTTGTTCTGTATTTGCTATGGGCCTATGGGTTTCATTCTGATATCTGCACTGGGCCAAGGCCCAGATAAGTTTGATTCTGAGGTTTGATCTGTTTTGGGCTATGGTTGGGTTATGTTACACACTGAGTTTACCAAACTCACCCTTTAATTTCCTCTCTGCACGAAATCCCCAACCATAGTGGGGTTGGAGCCGTAAGGGTTTTGGAGTGGCCACATCATCGGTAAAGTTGGTTTTTCTAAGTTAGTTTATTTTTATTATTTTTATATTCTGATTTAATTTTAGGTTTTAAGTTGTAATAAGGCCGCTATTTAAATTTCTTTTCCCCCTATGGTTTTATTTTCTGATTATATTTATACTATGTTGAAACCGCTAGTGTTAGGCTGCACGGGTTTTCAAAATTAATAATCGTTTCCAAGACTCAACAAGCACAACAAATGGATAGCCTAAAGATTGATAAACCGGCTTTTCATTTAAGCGCTATTTTTACAAAGACCACCCCAATCACTTAAACCAACGAATGCATACTAAGTCTAAGTCCTTGTGACACATCAGATTTGGCAATAACGTCTGGGCCGGGTTTGGGGTGTTACATTTAGTGGTATCAGAGCCAAGTTGTAATAACTCGGCTGTGGAGCGGATCTAAAAACGGGAATTTGTAAAGAAACACTGAATAAAGGTTTTTGAAAATCTTTTTTTTTGGATCTTGATTATAAATTATCTTCGAGAATGTTTCCAATATTTTCTCTTTACAAATAGATGATTTTAAAGATTAAAATCGGTTTTCTAAAATTAGGTTTTTTTAGAAGGTGGCACACCAAATCTCCAGCCCAAGTCTGTAAGTTTTCTGAGCCTTTTTTATTGTTTCTGAAATATCTGTTATATGCTTGTGCAAAACCTTATCATGGTACTTTAGTTAGGGTAACACTGGAACTATAGAAACTCTGATAAGTAGATTGAGACTGTAGCTAGGCTACCGCAAAAGGAAACAAACTCAAACTCTGAATTACTGTTATTCATAAGACATCTGTCATAAACACTGAAATATTAAACTGATTCATAAAAATTCTTAATCAGATAATACGAAATGAGTACACGAGCAGCTCGTGGAAGAGGCCGTGGATGTGGCCGAGGTAGTGCTCAGGCTGAATCTTTGTCTTCAGGACATGTGCCAGCAGCAGATGCACCAGTACCACCGGCAACGGAGGTAGGGTCTCATGATCGAGGTGTCAGGGACGATGCTCTATCCCAGGCAATGCTCCGAGTTTTGGAAAGGGTTGTTGGGGCAAGTACGGGAAACAAAATTCGGGGGTCTATTTCTGAGCGACTCCGGGCTAATGGAGCAGAGATATTTAGGGGTGTATCTGGTGTAGCTCCGAATGTGGCTGAGTATTGGTTAGAAGCCACAGAGCAGATTATGGATAATATGGACTGCTTTATGGAGCAGAAGCTGAAGGGAGCCATATCGTTACTCAGGGATGAGGCTTATCAGTGGTGGCTCACGGTGAGAAATGCACTCCTACTGACAGTGTGACTTGGGAGCTGTTTAAGACAGCCTTCAAAGGAAAGTATGTTGGGGTTAGTTACGTGGATGCTTGCCGGAAAGAATTTTTGAACCTGGTCCAAGGGAGTAAGTCAGTGGCTGAGTATGAGTCTGAGTTTTTGAGACTGAGCCGGTATGCTTCTGGAATTGTCGCTACAGAGTATGAGCGTAGCGTACGCTTCGAGGATGGTCTGAGAGATGAACTTAGGGTGCTGATTGCTCCGCAGAGGGAGCGTAACTTTGCTGCTTTAGTGGAGAAAGCTAAGATAGCTGAGGAAGTGAAGCATATAGAAAGACAGAATCGTGAGAAAGATCGGAACCGTTTTAGGAGAGATTCAGGACTTTTAGGTGGTATGAACAGGAATGTTAAGAGAGCAAGGGTAATGGAGTTAGTTCGAGCAGTACTGATGAATGCTGTTAGACTGCAGGGTTGTAGGAATTGTGGAAAGATACATATGGGCGAGTGTCAGAAACATTCTGATGCTTGTTTTCGATGCAGATCTATGGAGCATAGGGTTAAGGATTGTCCTCAGGAACCAGATCAGGTTTAAGTTTTAGAGCGTAGGGTCGCTCAACCAGTGAGGGGTGGACCATAGTTTCCGAGAGGACGTGGGCAAGGCAAAGGTGGTAATGGAAACGGTCGAGGAAGAGGAGCGCCTGGTAGGGTGCTGGATTTGCTGAGGCTCGTCAGCCGAGGTTGGTGTATGCAGCTCATCGCCGAGAGGAGGGTGATGCACCTGACGTCATAACTGGTACGTTTTTTATTTCTAGTATGCCATACACTGCGTTGATAGATGTTGGATCTACCCATTCATATGTTGCATGTGCTATATCTGGGTCGCTGGGTGTGCGCTCTGAGGAGACCATGAGTGGGGTATCTGTACTAAGTCCTTTGGGTCACTCGGTTAGGGTAGATAAACTGTATACAGATGTGCCTATAAAAACTCAAGGAAAAGTTTTCTCTGGAGATCTGATGGAGCTACCTTTCGGAGAATTCGATCTCATTTTGGGAATGGATTGGCTTGTTAAGCATAGGGCTACTCCGGATTGTGCTGCTAAGCGAATAATGTTAAATACCACCAATGATGAGGAGGCTTTGGTGATAGGCAAGCTTAGGGATTATCTATCTAATGTAGTGTTGGCATTGAGAGCCGAGAAGTGGATTCGAAAGGAATGTGAGGCTTTTTGGCATTTGTAAGCCAATTGGAAACTGAGGATCTGACAGTGGATAAAGTTAGATCCGCCAAGGATTTTCAAGATGTTTTTCCAGAGGAGCTTCCAGGTTTGCCCCCAAACCGAGAGGTTGTGTTTGGAATCGACTTGTTGCTTAGAACGGCACCGGTGTCCATTGCACCTTATAGGATGGCACTGAAGGAGTTGGTGGAGCTGAAAGCCCAAATTCAAGAGTTATTGGATAGAGGCTTCATTAGACCAAGTGTGTCTCCATGGAGAGCACCAGTGTTGTTCGTAAAGAAGAAAGATGGGTCAATGCGGATGTGCATCGATTATCGGCAGTTGAACAAACTGATGATTAAGAACAAGCACCCACTGCCGAGAATCGATGATTTATTCGACCAACTTAGAGGAGCTTCAGTATTTTCCAAGATTGATCTTCGATCTGGGTATCATTAGTTGAGGGTTAAGGAGGTGGATATTCACAAGACGGCATTTAGAACTCAGTATGGTCATTATGAGTTCTTGGTTGTGCCATTTGGGTTGACGAACTCACCTGTGGCATTTATGGATCTGATGAATCGAGTGTTCTAGCCATACTTGGATCGATTCGTGGTCGTCTTTATCAACGATATTCTGGTTTATTCTTAAACTGAGGAGAAGCATGATGAGCATCTTCGTATTGTGCTGTAAGTGCTGAGGGAAAAGGAGCTTTATACGAAATTCAGTAAGTGTGAGTTCTGGTTGAGAGAGGTAACTTTCTTGGGGCATGTTGTCTCTACTGAAGAGATCAAGGTAGACCCTCGAAAGATTGAAGCAATTCTGGAATGGAAGCCACCGAGGTCACTGTCGAAAATTCAAAGTTTTCTAGGTTTAGCTGGGTACTATAGAAGGTTTGTGGAAGAATTTTCTGTGATATCAGCGCCTTTGACATAGCTTATAAGGAAGGGAGTACAATTTGTTTGGACTGAGAAACAACAGGAATCTTTCGAGAAACTGAAGAAAGTTCTGACCAAGGCACCTGTACTGATTCAGTCGGAGTCTGGAAAAGATTTTACCTTATGCAGTGATGCATCACATGTAGGGTTGGGCTGTGTGCTGATGCAAGAGGGTAAAGTGGTTGCTTATGCATCGCGACAACTTAAACCACATGAAGTTAACTATCCTACTCATGATCTGAAGTTGGTAGCGGTAATCTTTGCGCTTAAGATTTGGAGACATTACCTGTACAGAGAAAGGTGTATTATATACACAGAGATCATAAGAGTCTTAAGTACTTGCTGACTCCGAAGGAGCTGAACCTTAAGCAGTAGAGATGGATAGAGTTGCTTAAGGATTATTACTGTGTAATTGAGTATCACCCAGGCAAAGCTAATGTGGTGGCTGATGCCCTAAGTCGTAGAACTGTATCAGATCTGAGAGCCATGTTTGCTCGTTTGAGTCTGCATGACGACAGTAGTCTGTTAGCAGAACTGCAAGTTAGGCCGACCTGGGTGGATGAGATTAAGGAAAAACAGTCGAGGGATGAGTCCCTAGTTTCTCGATTCTGGCAGGCTAAGAATGGGGATACTTCTGAGTTTGGACTGAACAGTGAGGGAGTTCTCTGTTATCAAGGTAGAGTTTGTATTCCGAAGGACTCTTACTTGAGGCAAGCAATTCTAAAAAAAGCTCATGGAGGTCTGTGTGCTATGCATCCTGGAACGAGTAAAATGTATCGCGACTTAAAGGAGTTGTATTGGTGGCCTGGATTGAAGCGAGAGGTAACGGATGTGTTGGGAAAATGTATGATTGTTAGCAAGTGAAAGCTAAACATCAATTACCTTTCGGACTTTTGCAGCCAGTGAAAGTACCACTTTGGAAGTGGGAGAGGGTAACCATGGATTTTGTGAGTAGGTTACCCTTGGCACCTTCGAAGAAGGACTCGATTTGGCTAATTGTGGATAGGTTGACCAAATCTGCTCATTTCATACCTGTGTGCACTGATTATTCACTTCAGAAGTTAGCCAAATTGTATGTTGCAGAAATAGCGCGACTTCACGGAGTGCCAGTGTCGATTATTTCTAATCGAGATCCTAGATTCACATCTCGGTTTTGGAAAAAGTTGCATGAGGCGTTGGGTACGCGGTTGAACTTTAGTATAGCCTTTCATCCTCAGACTGATGGTCAGTCGAAAAGGGTTATTCAGATTCTGGAAGACATGTTGAAGGGAGGCGTTATCGACTTTCGAGGCAGTTGGGAGGATTACTTACCGTTGGCAGAGTTTGCATACAACAACAGTTATCAGGCAAGTATTCGAATGGCTCCTTATGAGGCATTGTATGGGCGAAGATATCGTACACCTAGTTGTTGGACCGAGTTGGGTAAACGACAGGTTCTTGGACCTGAGTTGGTGGCAGATACTGAGGATAAGGTCAAGTTGATTAGAGACCAGTTGAATGAAGCATCTGATAGACAGAAGTCATATGCAGATTTGAAGCGCAAGGAAATTGAGTACTCTGTGGGTGATATGGTCTTCTTGGAGGTTTTACCTTGGAAGAAAATATTAAGGTTTAGGAGGAAAGGCAAGTTAAGTCTGCGGTTCATTGGGCCTTATCGGATTCTTAAGCGAGTGGGTCCAGTGGCTTATCAGTTGGAGCTAGCTCTAGAGTTGGATAGGATTCATGATGTCTTTCACGTCTCCATGTTAAGGCGGTATCGTTCTGACCCTACTCATGTTGTGCCGGTTGCAGAGATCGAGGTCCAAACAGACTTGACTTTTGAGGAAGAGCCTGTGCAAATTTTGGATCGAGATGTTAAGATTTTGAGGAGGAAATCAGTTCCGCTAGTAAAGGTGTTGTGGCGTAATCATGGCAGAGAGGAAGCTACTTGGGAGCCAGAAGTGGTGATGTGTCAACAATATCCTCATCTGTTTGATTCAGGTAAAATTTCGAGGACGAAATTTCTTTAAAGAGGGTAGAGTTGTAACACCCCAATTTTCGGGTTTTCTGTGTTTCTGTGATTTTTAAAATTTGTGTGTGTTCTGGTTGGTTATATATATATTTTAGTAGGTTAGTGGGCCTTTGGAAGGCCCAAACTTAAGTTAAATCCATGGTAGTCTTTGGAATTTTAATTTTATGAACAAGTGATGTATTTGGCGTTTGGGCTTTTAAGATTAAACGGGTAAAAGATGACACAAAAATGAGTGTGGTGTAGTGGCAAGGTGGCGCCACTTAGGGGACAAGGAAGTGACACCATAGAGGAAGCAAGGGTCCAAGGTTCAAGTCTTGGCTCTTGCAATATATTTTGGTTTTTCTTTTCAATAAATCTAGAAGCAAGTAGGTGCGCTTTAAAGTTTAATGTGTTGGATTTATGACACAAATGAGTTGATGGCCTAGTGGTGGTGGCGTGAGTTGGCATGTGAGAGGACTTTGGTTCGAATCCCTTGGCACACAAAGGTTGATTATTTTGCTATGTTGGGACGGCAAGAGTTGGTGTTGGTTTTAAACTCTAGTGATGGAGGGATCCCACATCGGGAAGCTAACATAAGAGTAGATGGAGAGCTGGCTTTAAATAGAGCAAACCATGAGGAGAGTAGGCATACCCTTCTTGGCTGATCCCTTTCGCTTTGTGACGTGTTTGTTTTGGTTGGGCGTCAGCTAAGAGTGTTTGGAGTGCGGATTAACTGCAGTCTCCTAACAGGTGTGTATTTCTCATTACTCTAGCAGTAGGACGGCTATTTCGGGCCGCGATGGGCTGAAATGGGGCATGTGGTCCCAATGGGTCCTTAGGCCCAAGTGGATAAGTACTAGAATTATTGAAATACCTCTATAGGATAGAATTACCGAAATACCCTTGTAGGGTATAGAATTACCGAAATACCCTTGTAGGGTAGAAATACTGAAATACCCCTGTAGGGTAGAATTACCGAGATACCCTTGTGGGGTAAAATTACCATTTAGCCTCTAGGGTGTTAAATGACTATTTTGCCCCTCGTGCGTAAATGACTAACTTGTGTGATGATTGGCTTAGTTGACGTGGATTTATGTTAGTTATCGTTAATTCGTAAGTCTAATGTGTTAGTGATCGATTGTAGGAGTATCGCGTGGGAGATATCGTCATCAATCGTCATCAACCAGGTGTGTAAACGATACCCTCCCTTAGACTGAATCGGTAAAAGTTGAAATACCGAAACGTTGGTATTTTATGAACTCGGGAGCGTACGAGCACTCGTGAGACAGTTGTTAATGAATATGGTGCATTTAGATGATTAGAGTACAGAGTGCGCATTTTCGTGCACAACGGTATTTTTGGGCTTAATAGGCCGAAAACGGGCTAATGGGCCAACGGACCCGCTTTGGTAAAAAGACGAGGTAAGTACTTCTGATTACTTGGTAAACGTTAGAATGAGCATGAAACCTGAGCAATAGGTAATAATTACTGAAATACCCTTATGCATACAAAATTACGATTTTACCCCTAGGGTTAGTTTTTTCTGAAAAGCATGATGTTCTGTTTCTGTATACGTATGCCATGACATATTATTTCTGTTGCATGGGACATGGGTTTATATTGATGGAGGAAGCGTTTTGGCAGCCTCGCTGCAATCTGGTGGCTCGCCACATATATCTGTTCTGCTGACTTTGTCACAATATCTGGCAGCCTCGCTGCAATCTGGTGGCTTCGCCACATATATATATCTGTTCTGGTGGCCTAGCCACAATATCTGTATCTGGTGACTTCGTCACAATATCTGGCAGCCTCGCTGCAATTTCTGTGGTGTGTAGCGGTTGGGTGGGTCGAGTAGTCTCCGTACATGGTGTAAGGCTGGTACGGGGGTGTAATGGATGGCTCTGGGTTGGGATTTCTGCATTCACGATATATTTGTTCTGTATTGGCTATGGGCCTATGGATTTCATTCTGATATTTGTACTGGGCCAAGGCCCAGATAAGTCTGACTTTGAGGTTTGATCTGTTTTGGGCTATTGTTGGGTTATGTTACACACTGAGTTTACCGAACTCACCCTTTATTTTCATCTCTGCAAGAAATCTCCAACCATAGTGGGCTTGGAGCCATGAGGGATTCGGAGTGGCCACATCATCGACAAAGTTGGTTTTTCTAAGTTAGTTTATTTTTATTATTTTTATATTCTGATTTAATTTTGGGTTTTAAGTTGTAATAAGGCCGCTATTTAAATTTCTTTTTCCGCAATGGTTTTATTTTCTGATTATATTTATACTATGTTGAAACTGCTAGTGTTAGGCTACGCGGGTTTTCAAAATTAATAAACATTTCCAAGACTCAACAAGCACAACAAATGGATAGCCTAAAGATTGACAAACCGGCTTTTCATTCAAGCGCTATTTTTATAAAGACCACCACAATCACTTAAACCAACAAATGCATACTAAGTCGTAAGTCCATGCGACACGTCAGATCTGGCAATAACGTCTGGGCCGGGTTTGGGGTGTTACAACTTATTCAAAAAATAAGAACCTTCATCACTAATAATAGCTCTTAGTGTCCCAAATCGTGTAAACACATGCTTATGTAGGAATCGCATGACTACCTTAGCATCTTTTGTAGGGTATGCTTCAACTTCAACCCATTTTGATACATAGTCCACAACAACTAAGATGTATTTGTTCACACACGAAGAAAGAAACGGGCCTAAAAAGTCAATGCCCCAAACGTTAAATGATTCAATCTCCAAAATATTTGTTAAGGGCATTTCATTCCTCCTTGATATGTTTCCGCTCCTTTGGCATCTATCACAGTTCTTCACATAGGCATAAGCATGTTTCAATCTACTTGCAAAACCTTAGCTATAGTACGTACACCACCAAAGTGTCCTCCACTTGGAGATGAATGGCAATGATATAAGAACTCAGTAATCTTACTTTCTGCTACACACTTTCAGATTATATTATCTGCATACTGTTTAAATAAGAATGGGTCTTCCCAGAAATTATACCGACTATCATGAAGGAATTTCTTCCTTTGTTGGTATGTCATTCCTTGAGGTATTATTCCACATGAAAGATAATTGGTAGAATCAGCAAACCAAGGTGTTTTGAATTTGACTCACCTTAAATAAGTGTTCAACTGTGAAATTCTCATTGATAGGCACATGTGATCGAGTTACCTCATCTTGCTTCAAACTCGATAGATGATCAGCTACTTGATTTTCAACACCTTTTTTTGTCTTGGATCTCCAGGTCAAATTCTTGGAGTAAGATTATCCAATGAATTAGCCTCGGTTTTGCATCTTTCTTCGTGAGCAAGTATTTAGTGGCCGCATGTTCAGTAAATACTGTAACTTTGGAACCTATAAGATATGAGCGGAATTTGTTAAAAGTAAAGACTATAGCAAATAGTTCCTTTTCAGTTACCGTATAATTGAGTTGGGCTCATGTCAAGGTTCTACTTGCATAGTAAATGGGGTGGAACACTTTATTTTTTTCTTTGACCCATCACAGCTCCAACAGCATAATCACTTGCATCGCACATCAACTCAAAAGGTATGCTCCAATCAGGTGTAATGATTACTGGGGCTGAGATTAACAGTTTTTTCAGCTCTTCAGAAGCTTCTAAACATGTTTTATTAAAATCAAACACTGCATCTTTCTCTAACAACAAACACAACGGTTTAGAAATTTTTGAAAAATCTTTGATAATCCTTCGGTAAAAACCGGCATGGCCTAAGAAACTTCTAACTCCTTTCACATTCATTGGCGCTGATAATCTTTCAATTACGTCCACCTTTGCTTTATCGATTTCAATTCCTTTCTTTGAAATTCTATGCCCTAAGACAATCCCTTCCTTAAGCATAAAATGGCAATTATCCCAGTTAAGGATAAGATTCATCTCTTCACATCTCTTCAGTACCTTAGCCAAATTACTTAAAAAAATATCATAAGTGTTACCAAAAATAGAAAAATTATCCATGAAAACTTCAACAAAATTTTCAGCCATATTAGTGAATATTGCCATCATGCATCGTTGGAATGTTGCAAGTGCATTGCATAAACCAAAAGGCAGTCACCTAAAAGAAAACATACCGTACAGAAAAGTAAAGGTTGTTTTATGTTGGTCTTCTGGGGCTACAACTATTTGGTTATATCTCGAATAACCATCTAAAAATAATAGAATTCATTACTTACCAGTAGATCTAACATCTGATCCGTAAAAGGCAACTGAAAATGTTCCTTCCGAGTAAATCTATTTAGCTTTCTATAGACAACACAAATTCTCCAACCAGTAGCAGTTTTTATTGGGATCAATTCGTTACGCTCATTCTCAACAATCGTAATTCCACCTTTCTTTAGTACACACTGCACCGGACTTACCCACAAACTATCTGAAATAGGATAGATGATTCCTGCATCTAGTCATTTGATCACTTCCTTTCTCATAACTTCCTTCATAATAGGATTGAGACTCCTTTGCCCATCAATTCAAGCTTTTTCACCTTCCTCTAGAATAATTTTGTGCATGCAAAATGAAGGGCTTATACCTCGAATATCAGATATAGTCCAACCAATTACTTTCTAAAATTTCTTTGAAACAAAAATTAGTTGCTCCTCTTGATCTTTTGTCAGTTCTGCTGAAATAATCATAGGCAAAATGGAACAGTCACCTAAATAAATGTATTTCAAATGGGAAGGAAGTACCTTTAGTTTGTGTGTAGGTGGTTCTTCGATTGAAAATTTGGGTTACACAAATTTTCTAACTTCCAACTGCAATGGTTCAAACCGTGTGGATTGAATAAAATTTCTCAAATTGGCTTCCACCAAAGCCATGTTTCCTTTACCTTCTTCATCCTCCAATGGGTCAAACCCTAAGGCTTTCTCCAATGGATCTTCTTCAAAATTGTTTTCCAAAGAAATCAAGGTTTCTAACTCTTCCATAACTGAACACTCTTCTGTCGAATCGGGAAATTTCATCGCTTTAAGAATGTTAAAAGTTACTTGATCATCTTAAACCTCATGGTGAGTTTACCTTTCTGAACATCAATTAACGTTCTTCCTGTGGATAGGAAAGGTATCCTAAGGATAATTAGCACTTTCTTATCTGCTTAAAAATCTAGAATAATGAAATTAGCACGAAAAATAAATTTATCAACTCTTACCAAAACTTTCTCGATCTTTCCTTCAAGGTATGCTAAAGATCGATCCGCTAGCTGGACTGTCACAATTGTAGGTCTTACTTCTCTTATCCCTAGCATCTTGAAAATAGACTGAGGCATCAAGTTGATGCTTGCTCCTAAGTCACACAAAGCTTTACCACAGTAAGATTCACCAATGTTACAGTGTATCATAAAACTTCCTAGATCCTTCAATTTTAGTGGCAGCTTGTTCTGGAGGAACGCACTGCACTCCTTTGTCAAGGCGACAGTCTCATACTCATTCAGTCGTTTCTTATTGGATAGTACATCTTTCACAAACTTCAAATAATTTAGCATTTTTTTCAAGCCTCCACCAATGGAATATTGATTGTAATTGCTTCAGAACATCCAAAAAATTCTTGAATTGCACCTCCTATTTCTGCTTGTGTTGCTGCAATCTTTGCGGATATAGAGGTGATGGAACTTTTGGTTAAACCGGACAACTCTTCTAAGTAGGTAAATCTGTATCCAAAGAAGATGTTAAAGTATCTGAATTTAGTAAGTTAGGATTTACCTTGTGTTAGGATTTACCTTGTCAGTCTTTGCAGATTCTGATTCTTTTCAACAGTTGGTTGACTTTCCTCCTTTTCAACAGGATTATCTTTGACATCAATCAATCGGGGTTCCAGAATTTTACCACTTCGCAATGCCACTGCCTTGATATGTTCTTTACCAAAATTTCTTGGATTCTCAGCATTGCTCGGCAATGTTCCTTGTGGTCTATTACGAAGCTCCATAGCTGACTGACCATTTGGTTTTCCAAATTTTTCAGTGTTGCTGCTTGGCTCTGGATCAAAGCATCATTCTTTGCCATGTATGCTTTCAACAAGTTCTCCAAACTATTTCATGATTCAGCTTGGGCTGGTTTTGGAGCTTGTTGATTAAACCCTTGATATTGGTTGGGTTTATGCTGCACAAAGTTGTTGTTTGGTCCATTTCCTTGATTGTTGCAAGAAAATTTGGGATGATTACGCCATTAAGGATTATAGAAGTTGGAATGGGGTCCTTGTACACTCCTATTTTGATGTTGGTTCCCCACATAATACATTGACTTGGGATTCAATGGACAATTCTCGAAAGAATGACCTTCCCCACAGTACGCACAGGTAACTACTTCAAATGGACTTGGTGGCTAAACTGCAAAGTTATTAGCACTATTAGCGGTAAACTACTCTAACATAGAGGAAATAGATGATACCTAAGCTGATAACGAAGTGAGGGCGTCAACTTCATGAACTCCAGCTATACGTCTTCCTGAAGCTGTTCGATTTGTTGGCCATTGATAGTTATTGCTTGCGATCCTCTCGAGGATCTCATAAGCTTCATTATAAAACTTAGACAAAATTGCACCATTCGCAGAAGCATCTACCATCAATCTTGTATGTGCATTGAGACCATTATAGAATGTCTCCAACAGGATGCAATGAGGAATCCCATGATGAGGACACTTACGAAGTAATTCCTTGAATCGCTCCCAAGCCTCATGGAAAGACTCATCATCCAATTGTTGGAAAGTTGTGATCTCGTTCCTCAACTTAGCGTTCTTGCTAGGCGGGAAATACTTAACCAAAAATATCTCTACTAATTATTGCCATGTAGATATGGAACTTGGTGGCAATGAACTGAGCCATGCTCGTGCTCGATCTTACAACGAGTACGAAAACAAATTCAACCTCAATGCGTCTTCAGTCACACCGGCTATCTTGAATGAATCACTCACCTCCATAAACAATCGAAGGTGGAGATGTGGATCTTCTATGGCTATACCACTGAATTGGCCCACTGTTTGTAGCATTTGAAACATCACTGGTTTCAATTCGAATTGGGTTGCCTCAATATCTGGCCTTCTAATTCCTGGATTTAACTCATTGAAAAGTGGCACAAAATATTGTTTGATGCATCGATCCCTATCATCGATAATGAGGATGGGATTTCGTACATGTTCGGCTTCATTACCTTGGTCTTGATTATGATTTCCAAGGTCCTCTCGTTCTGTCTCTGAGCTATTCATTCATGTCCTCTTTATCTGAAAGTCAGCTCAATTTCAGGGTCTACTGGGAGTAAATCGATAACCTGATCTTTGCTCATAAACACCTGAAAAGAAATTCACAAAATTAAAAAGAATAAGTTAGTGATGTTAGAAGAAACCAAATTGAAAATAAATAATTTTACAAAGAAAAATGACTATGGCAACAGTTGACAATCCCTAGCAACGGCACCAAAAACTTGTAACGCTCGAGTTTCTGCAAGTGTACACAGTCATTATCAAGTAATAAGTAGGTATTGAGTTATCGTCTCCACAAGGATTGTATTTGTGCTAAGTCAATTAATTTGTAAAATTATATTAACAATTTGATGAATAAAAACAATATAATTGAGAAGTGATGATTAAAATATATTAAACTAAATGCAATGATGCCTGAAGTGATTTATCCTAACATGCAACTATATGAATGAAATAGATTTTAGCAGAATTAACACAATAAGCAACAATTATAACATAAATAAGCTAGGACAATTACTTTAATTAAACTCAAATTATTATCAACATGCTTATTAATATTCGAAAAAATATTCCATGACAACTCGATTTTTCATGAGTTTGGAAACCACATTAGGTCCTTTCGGAATCCTTTACTTAGTAAATACGAATTTTACTAATCCTTATTTACTAAGGGTTTCTTAGCATTCGTACGAGGTAACAGGGACATGTTAGGTTTGAAACATTTTAATCACACAAATCTAAAAACTATGCAGATAACAGAGCCTGATTAGGGTTGTTATGTAACCTCTAATTTAATCAGGTTAGGATTTAAATTGAGCGTGCACATTTCAATTATGTGTCCATTAGCTGTCGTCTGGTTAGGATCGCTCAGCTAATTCAGGTGTATTTTAATCATGTATGAATGAAATACAAACTTGATTTTAATTGAAAACATAATCGATTGAGGAAAAAACATTATAAGCATGAATTAAATAAATATTATTCAATCAAAATAGTCATCCTAACTTAAATAAAATTAAGCTATCATTGTTGTAAACAAGAGCAGTAAACACATAGCAAACATTCTTGAATTAGATTAAAGAAAAGAAAGATTAAACCCAAATCAAAGTGGTTGTCACCCAAAACTCTGATTGACGAGGGCTCCTTCGTTCCTTCGTTTCGCTCCTTTGCTGATGACTCTCTGAGGTGGCCAACCAAGGGCTCTTTAAGAGGCTAATTTGCTAAAAATATTTATGCAAAGATGATGATAGGTGTGAGGGCTAAGAGAGTTGAGGGAAGATAGAATGATGAATGAGTGAGGGATGATTGAGGGATGAGGGATGATTAGAAAAGTCAGAAATGGGGTCTTATTTATAGGTGAGGCAAGGGAGCTAGTTTGCTAGAAATAGGAGTGTCCATCTTTTGCAATTTCATTCAAGGGTGGCCGGCCATGATTTGTGGAAATGTGGCTTATGTTTGCTTGATTTAAGTGCCACAACATCATCAGGATCAGGACTTGGTCAATTGCAAATCTCTGGGCAAATCTCCGATTTCATTAACTCTTCAAGGACCTTGTGTAATTAAACCAAAATTTGATTTGTGAACATCCACATATAGCCGAATTTTGGATTGACTTGGTCTTCCATTTGGATGGTTTTGTAATCAACATAAAGCTCTCAAACCTATCCAGCAATAGTAGATAATTTAGAGGACCAAATAATGTAATTTAAACACTTTAATTAATCAATTTACTTAATTAATTAAAACCCAATTTATTAATGAAACATATTAAAATAAATTATTAAATATAACTTTATGTTTCATTATTTAATTTACTCATGCATGGCCCACTTTATAGTTTGAAAATATAATATGCTCAAATTAATATAAAAGAAGCCATTTTCTGCATGAAAACTATATAATAAAGCGTAAAATCACATTTTAATAATCTTTATGTCCCAATTTCATATTTTCATATATTTCATTAATTTATTAAGTAATTACTTGGTTTTAACAACAAATTTAAGTAAAAAGGTGATGAATTATATAGGAAAAATCCTATATATTTTTTCAGTTTACAAGTACGTTTAATATTTCACAACTCAACATGTTCACTATGACAGGATAGTTTATTTTTATTTTTAGCCTTCGAAACAGTCCAAAAACATAAACTCATTCTTCTAATCATTTTTTAAGCAATCCATATAGGATTGTAAATGGATTATTTCCATTTCAATTTTCATTTCATTTCCATTTCCATTTCTAGAAACCTACATTAATTTCCAAATGATTCCATTTCTGCATTTCAAAGAAAACTATAATCATTTTTCAATGTTTCTCGTTTCTTTTTTTCTATTCATTCTTTCATTTCTATTCAAACACAATTCATTACTGGTTTCAACGAGCTAGCGGAGGGACTGGTTGGACATATGTAGTTGAGGCTTACATGATTTATAATTAAGTTTCAAATTTTTCCTATTAATTATAATTCTATATAGTCACGAAGTCATTCCACTATAGTATCGTGATTGAGCTCTTCCTAATGACATACTATTATGAAAAGCAACTACTCAGTGCTTGTTCAATGTCTTTATCATAAATGTGCTACTCTCATAGGATATCCTTGATCTGTTTGAGATAATATACGTTCTCCCAATCTGATCCTATTTTATCTCATGGTAACCATTACATCTTCCTTCATGAAAAGTCAATCACTATCAAATAGTGATCAAGTCATCCATTATAAACACAGACGACTCGAGCTCTGTTTACTTTTCATGAATCATGTAATGGCAATGAAAGGATATCATTTACCCATGTTTTGGGATATGAATTCAAATGTTGTGAATGACGCTATATACTACAGAAGCCATACACCTAACGCACCAACTATCGGTTCATTATCTATTTGAACTCAAGCTTTTACTTACATCGAAGAGTAGGAGTCACACATACATAGTCCGCCATCCATTCAGGATATAGGTATGCCACACTATGAATGTCACAAGTGAATAAATACCTAAATAGATACAGGATCTATTCTGCTTGTGTCCTGTCCAATGTATTATCAGTCTAAATAGTCACATCTATGTCTTTTTCTTCTCGGAGTCATCCGTTCCAATGCCCAAGATAATGAATCTCTCCAACTGGGTTTGATAGATGACATATTAGATTTTTAGTTGGTTTTCTCATTTCTAATTAGACTAAGAATATGTTTAGGTTTCTCTACTAATACAAGCGGTCTTTTCGTACTACAATCAGACCATGTAATATCACTTAGTATTAGTTAAACATTTAGATAAACAATGAGCAACATTTGCTTCCATTTTGCTATGCATGCAAAAACCAAGAGAGGACAATTATTAATTTAATTAATGAATTTTTTATTAACCAATCTATTCGAAAAAATTACAAGTTTACAAATGAATATACTACACCAGGGCATTAGATCCAACAGTCTCCCACTTGACCTAGTGAAGTATATGAGTCATATTTTGCATTATTGTGTCCCTCTATATGTTTCCCAAAGAGATCTCTAGCCATGAGAGTCTTGGCTAAACAAATCCCCAGGGTTTGTCCTCATGTGAAACTTTTTACTATATCCAATATTCCGTCAAACACTCTTGTCTCCTTTAATGTGTTTTATCCTTATGTGGTTTCTTTTAGGTTTAGTTATATTCGCACTATTCTAGTGTCATAGTTTTTCCATACCTCATATTATTCCCTCTATAGTAAAGTTAGCAATGTAACCCTGTTTCACACTTATTCACACTATGAACCCATCGTTTAGGATAAAAGCAAAGACTGATGTCGATTTTCCCAAATCTTGACAAGTTTGGCAGACAGAATCTGTAACCTGTACTCGAGGCTGGGATAGGATATGAGGCATTACCGAACACATACACAGTCATTCATGCAAAAATTTTGCTATAATTTTTTTTAAACAACTTCATTCATACATACACAATTTGTCCCTGAACTGGGCCTGTGAGGCCCAAAACAACCATTGGAAGGGATTCGGGACTAAATCGAAGACTTTAGAAACGTTTGGGAAATTTTCCCTAATACAGAGCCACACTTCCATGTGAGACTTTCAACACGCCCATGTCCTCCAATTGTGTAACTCTCTAACTATGATGTCGCATCAATTTAGGGTCACAAAGCCATATCACACGCCCATTGCAGCCAGACCGTGTGGTCAATTAAAATTAAATGAAATTTTCATAAAAAGGTGCAGACTTCACACGGCCAGAGTACACGCCCATGTGGGTAGGCCGTGTCTCTCACACGGCCAAGACACACGCCCTTGTCTTAGCCCGTGTCTTTACTATTGAGCATACTAACCTGTAAAAAATAGGATGCAGGGGATACACAGCCATTCAACACGCCCGTGAGGCAGACACATGATCTAGACACATGCCCGTGTGTCTACCAGTGTGGACCATTTAAAGGCTATTTTCCAAGCCAATTGTCTCCCTCAATCATTCATACATTCAAACATATTTTATAGCATGCAACATGACATATTTAGACACTCAAATATTCAACACATGGTACTCTCACATCCTCATAATGTCATCCTATTGCACATTCATTTTGTTCCACCATTTAGAAGCATTCCACACTAATTTCATGCATTATCAATCTTATTACTATAATTTCAAATTATGCATTCATGACTATAGTCATTTTAAGCCATTAAGTCATCCATTATCTTTTAGCATCTAAACCATACTTTATCATACATTCACCAAGGTATTAATACATGCATGCATGGGTAATTAGATTACAACCTAATGATCAAATATAAGCCATATCACATGGCCTTACAAAATGAATCATCAACATCATAAGCCTTCATAATTTGGCCAAATAGCATGACACAAATAACAAAATAACCAAGTTCCTTATACATGCCATACTAAAAATAACAATTTCACTATACCCAATAATCATTTGATAGTGTGATTGAACACTCCGACAGCTTCTGATCCCCAAGCTAGCTTGGCGGAACTACAAAGAATGGAAAGGAAAGAGGGTAAGCATTAAAGCTTAGTAAGTCCACATGCAAATAATATGCAATGGTAGTAAGCAATCAACATGCAAGGACATAGTAACATATACATAAAGATTATTGATCACTTAAACCTTTTTACTTATTTATCATATGTACACATATACTTTCTCATCACAAATCATTCTTTACCAAGGTATTATTCATAGGTTTAGTGTGCATACCTGTACTCATCGTCGCATATCATATAACCATACCTTTTTAACATGCCGTCCTTGGGACTTCCATCATATCCATTGCATTACCCGTTGAACACTCAGAATACTATTGGATATGCAAAAATCTTGCACATAAGTGCCACATATACATACGCAGCCAAAGCTACATCATAACATGTAATGCTTGCGATGGAGCTACTCACGGGCTTGCTCATAAAAGCTATCGGTTAAGGTGTAACTACACGAGCTGCTCACACAATCTATCAAGTATCCGACCAACTCAAGGATTACCTAGCCACCAGTAGGACACACAAGACCATTGCTCGGAACCCAATTACATGTATCGCATCCATAATGAACTCGGACCAACTCAACGTTCGGATTCCTAAATTCCTAGTGACATGTCACTTGTATCCTAGACTATTCCAAGGGTTCAAATAGGATTTTCCTCACTTGCACATGGCATACTTTGTCATACTTGCTCGTGATGCCGTATGTAACGGCCAATTATCATTTATGCTTTCATAACAACCAATAAGTATATAACTCATAATAACAAGAAAACACTGATCACATAATATAAAAACATTAAAAACATGCTACAACACCACATTATTTGCATATGCACTTACCTCAGTACAAAATGATGGTAATCGAGCCTAATCGTCATATACTTTATTCTTTCCTCGATCAAGACCTGGTTCACATTTTACTTGATCTATAATGTCAAATTTAACTTTTTTATTAATCACCATATTCAAATCAATCCATAATTCATGCTTTGGTAAAATTACCTTTTTACCCCTAACTTTCACTTATTTACAATTTAGTCCCTAGGCTAGTAAAGTGAAATGCATTCATTTTCTTTGTTACCCATGCCTAGTAGAATTTTCCTTGTACTCATAACAGCCCTTATTTTCATCAAAATCAAATTTTTATCACTTATTTTACATCTTTTACAAAATGGTCTCTTTAAGGCGTGTTCATGCAAAATCACCTAGTAAAAGATATTGAACACATATCAAACTATCATATTCTCCCATTAAACATCAAAACATAAACTTTTCATGCATGGGTCAAAATTCCAACATGAACCCTAGCTTAAAATATGGTTAGAAACGGGTACATCATGTTAAGGAGGATTTCAAAAATGTTAAGAACATTAAAAACGGGGCTAGAACTAACTTACCCTCAAGCTTGAAAAGTTTGAAAACCCTAGCTATGGTTCTCCACAAATTTCGGCAGCTAAGGAGGAAGATGGACAACATTTTCACTTGATTTTTCCCTTTTTATTTCATTTAATTACCAAATGACCAAAATGCCCTTAGGATTTTTCTTTCAAATTTTTCCTATGCATGTCCATTTTGGTCCAAAATTATAGAAATTGGTCAAATTGCTAATTAGGACCCTCTAATTCATAATCTAAAGCAATTTCATGCTTAAAGCTTGTAGAATGCAAGTTTCGTATTTTATTCAATTTGGTCCCTAAAATTAAATTAGACATTTTATGCATAAAATTTATTCACAAAACTTTCGCACAAGCACGCATTCATATCATAGACTCATAAGAATCATAAAATAATTATTTTTATCTTGGATTTGTGGTCCCAAAACCACTATTCTGACTAGGCCCTAATTCGGGATGTCACAACTCTCCCCCCTTTAGGGATTTCTTACTGGTAAAAAGGTTTGGGTATTGTTTCCTCATAGCCTCCTCGGGCTCCCATGTAGCCTCTTCAACCCCGTGTCTTTGCCAAAAACTTTCACAAGAGCAATACTTTTGTTTCTCAATTGCTTGACTTTTCGACCCAAGATCTTAACCGATTCCTCACCATAAGTCATACCCGGTCTGATTTCAACCTCTATCGGTACAATCAAATGAGAAGGATTGAATCTATATTAGCTCAAAATGAATACATGAAACACATCGTGAATCTTTTCTAACTCAGTCGACAAGGCCAATCGATAAGCAACAGGCCCTATCCTTTCAGTAATCTCATACGGTCCTATAAAATGAGGACTCCACTTGCCTTTTCTTCCGAATCTCAAAACCTTTTTTCCATGGAGACACTTTTAAGAATACTTTATCACCAACCTGATACTCAATTTTCTTTCTTTTCGAGTCTGCGTATGACTTTTTTCTATCTGATGCCTCTTTTAAATAATCACGAATTACCTTCACCTTTTCTTCAGTTTCTTTAACCAAATCAACTCCATGTATCTTATTCTCCTTAAATTTAGTCTAGTACAAAGGTGTACGACATTTACCTCCATACAATGCTTCATAAGGTGAAATTTTCAAACTCGTCTGATAACTGTTATTATAGGCAAATTCAACCAAAGGTAAGTACTTTTCCCAACTACCTTGGAATTCAAAAACACAGCATCTAAGCATATCTTCAAGCATCTAAATTACTTTCTTGGATTGTCTATCAGTCTTTGGATGAAAAGTAGTACTAAAATTCAGCTTTGTACCCAAATCTTCTTGTAACTTCTTCCAAAACTGCGAAGTGAACCTCGGATCTCTATCCAAAATAATCGATAAAGGTACTCCATGAAGTCTCACAATCTCAAAAATATACAATTCAGCTAACTTATCAAGTGAATAATCAATGCGTACCGGTATAAAATGAGCAGATTTAGTCAATCTGTCACCCACAATCCATACGACATCTTTCTTTCTCGGTGTCAATGGCAAGCCTGTGACAAAGTCCATAGTAATTCGGTCCCATTTCCATTTGGGTACTAAAATAGGCTGGAGTAAACCTGAACGTACCTGGTGTTCAGCCTTTACTTGCTAAAAAATCGGGCACCTCGACACAAACTTAGATATATCTCTTTTCATGCCATTCCACCAATACATTTTCTTTAAATCATTGTATATTTTCGTGCTACCCGGGTGAATTGACATACCTCCGTTATGAGCCTCATGCAAAATATTTCGTATCAACTCAGCATTCTTCGGGACACAAATCTTTCCACGAAACCTCAGACAACCATCAGAATCTCTCTGAAAATCTAATTCACTACTAGACTCAAATTGAGATTTCTTAGCTTGTAACTCTTTATCAGCTTCCTGATCATCACAAATCTATTGCAAAAAAGTTAGTCTAGCTCTTAACTCTTCTAGAATTGTACCATCATGAGATAGGGTTAGCTGTGTGTTCATAGCTCTCAAAGCAAATAAAGACTTTCTGCTAAAGGCATCTGTAACACCCCTAACCCGTATCCATCCCTGGACTATGGTTAAAGGCATTACCAGACAAATCGAAACATTTAACTTTCATTTCATAAACATCAAATCATAAGTGATCAACATCACTATAGAGTCCTTTATATAAGTCGTCGGGACCATAAACATGCATTAGAAAAGGGTTGGGACTAAACTGAACACATACAAAAGTTTTTCAAAACTTAAACATTTTTCAAACAAGTAAAGGTCACACGCTCATGTGAATAGGCCGTGTACCTCACACAGCATTAGACACGTTCGTGTGTTTAGGCCGTGTCAAAACAGGGCATGCATACTGACTTGCTCACACAGCCACAAGACAAGCGCGTGTGCCTTGGCCGTGGTCGAGTCTGACTTGAGCAACACAGCTAGCCACACACCAGTGTGCCTTGGCCGTGCTCGAACCTGACTTACAATTGTTGGGTACCCTAGGGGACACATGGCCGTACAACATGACCATGTGTCGTACACGACTGAGACACACGCCCGTGTCTCTGCCTGTGTGGACAAAAATAAGCCATTAGAAAAGCCAATTTGCCACGCATTTAAATCAAACCTACAAGCAACCAAAATCACAACATTTCTTAACCAATTCACAACCAAAACTTTAACAATTCATGTTATATCATTGCCAACCAATTCCATGCTTAATAACCTTACTATTTTATGCTAGAACATAAAACAAAAACATCTCAAGATATATGGTTTATAAACCTTAATACATACCAGTCAATTTCATACTATGAACTTACCAAATACTTGCTAGATTGACCATTTATTTTGGCCAAACAAGAACATGTCATAAACATAACTTCATCATATAACTTATACCACAACTCATTCATAAACATATCCATAATCAAGCCAAATCACATGGCTAGATATATATACACATTTCAAAACATATTCAAAGTGCTTCTAGCCTATACATGCCATACTCCAATATTTACATTTCCAAAATGTGCCAAAATGAAGTTTGATAGTGCAGTGATGATCCACAATGATCCTTGAGATTCCAGTAGCTACAATATCTGCAATACAGTTAAAAGACACAAAGAGTAAGCTTATAAAAGCTTAGTAAGCCATATACAAATAAACTTAACACATTAAACATTAATTCATTATCAAATTACATATGCTTCAAGTCATAAACTATGGACCACGGGTGCGGGGACAAAGCCCCCACGGTATAGACCGTATACCCCAGTCAAATGAAACCTCACGATTTGATAAATTTTATCAACAGAATCTTGATTTTAGGATTTTAATCCTTGAGGTTTCATACTGGAACAGCCCTTGTTCCACTAGCCAGTTAACTATTACTGGACACTGTAAATACCACCGTTGCATCATTACAAATTTGTTAAAGTTAAACAGTAATAACATAAAACCGAATAGGCTATAACACCATGATTAACATTTAATCAATTATCAAAAGGAATAGATATCAGAATATACTTGACGATTTGAACGGTAAAAAACGTAATGAAATTAAAGCATGCATCTCATACAATTGCATCACTCAAGTATTTAAACCTGAGTTCGTATCACACAAGTGGCTTTGATACCACTGCTGGAATGCTGGTGTCCCCAAGGCGCAACAGAAAAATAAAATTCTGGTAATCCAAACCATGGATCCATGTGCGAAGAACGAATCGAGAAAAAAATTATGATAATGGTTTTGAAATTACTAAAATTTCAATCTGAGTAGACAGCGACGCCTCGGCAACGAGAATTCAAAACCACTATCGAACTAAGTCGCAACTTTTTTAGATGCTGACCTCTACGTAATCCATCCAATTGACAATGAATGGAAGAAGTCCCCTGTTTTAAAGATTTTCTTTACTTGACGGCTGCTAGACAACTCAAGCTAGGTTTCGGGTTTTATTTATATATAACTCCCCTTTTTAATTGGTATATTTATAACGAATCTTAATTCAAAAAATTTTAAAATAAATAAATATAATAATGGTTTAACCAAAAATTATAATTACATTAGTTATAACAAAGATTTCGGTAAACTATATTTATTTAAATTTATATACAAACCAAATTCATATATTAATAGAATTATGTTCTCATTATGTGTACAACATCCTTGTACATATAATATGTTCGATATTTGATTGCCCAATTAAATTAATTCTATAATTAATTTAATTCATGTGACAACCAAACACAATACCAACTATGTTTTATTCCGATCATCTCAACCATATGGTGTGATCTTGTAGGCTATTGTAACGTTAGCAGTAATACTAGAACGATTCTAATGTTACATACAATGAGTGGCATCTAGCAATGCATCATTGCTACCTAAGTTACAAGAAGTCATGATTCGACATAACCTTTTGTGATTTACCTTTCACGCATTTATCCTTAAGTCCTTTATCTCTGGAATGAACACGAGTCATGGAATAGTCACACTTGCAGAGTCCATCTCATGTTTCTTGATATCTTGAGTAGACTATGATATAAAAATAAGTATGACATCTCATATCAACTTATTTGAGCATGGCCATGCATTTCTAGTCTCACTCAATCAAGTGGCCTAAGAAATTACTCCTATTATATAGGAGGGACTTATTCTATATTGATCAACCATATCCCTCTACATAGATTGTGGTATATCTAACATCAGCCTTTATAGAACAACCAGTTACGGTGTACATTTGACTGTATCAAAATATACAACACACGATGTTGGGATAATGATGATCTCAAGCCTGAGGATCATCTACATATTAATCACTAGGGTAATGTTGGGACAATTACATAATAATCCAAGAAACATACTCATAGCAGGTCAGTCCAATATGTTGTTCTCTAACACACATATTCATGCATTGATTTTGACACTCCATATCAATAACAACTATTTATCATCAATCAACTACATGTTAGTCTTAATGCATTATTGTTGTCCTAGTCAACAATAATACTTGACTAAGGATATTTTAAGAACAATCATATTATTCTCAAGACATTATTATAAAACAGTTTATTTATACACACAGAAAAGAAATTGAAATAATAATGGAAACGCCTTATATTAATAAACATGGTAAATCAAGAATCTTATTACAACCATCTCATGATTGATCTTTGGGCATACTCTTACAGATACTTATTCTTAATAGTCACTTTGTTTAACTGACGATAATCGATACACATTCTCATCGTACCATCTTTCTTTTTCACGAATAGAAATGAAGCACCCAAAGGTGAGAAATTGGGTCTAGCAAACCCTTTATCGATTAATTCTTGCAGCTGAGACTTTAATTCTTTTAGTTCGGTCGGAGCCGTTCTATATGGAGCTATCGAAATCGGAGTAGTACCAGTTACCAATTCAATACCAAATTCAACTTCTCTAACCGGAGGTAAACCCGGAAGTTCTTCAGGAAACACATCAGGGAACTCATAGAAAACAAGCACAGATTCAACTTTCTTTTCTGAAATTCTTGAATCAACCACATAAGAAAAATAGGCTTCACAACCCTTTCTCACAATATTCAAAGCTTTCATCGAAGATATTGCAGCTGGCAATCGATTCAAATCACTAGATTCAATTCTGACTATTTCATCACTTTTGCATCTCAAATCAATAGTTTTCCATTTGCAGTTCACAACAGCATCATGCAAAGTTAACCAATCCATACCCAGAATTATATCAAATACATTGAAAGGTAACATCATCAGATTAGCAGGAAAAAAAAGTCTCGACACATTAATGGACAATTCTTACAGACTTTATCAACCAAAACACATCTGCCTAGGTGGTTCGAAACTCTAATTACAAATTCAGTAGACTCTACAGGCAAAGTCTTACTGTTCACTAAGTTCATGCATATATATGAATGTGTTGATCCAGGATCTATCAAAGCAATCACAGAAGTATCATAAAGAGTAAATATACCCGTAACACATCTGGCGATGAAGCTTCCTTACGAGCTCAAATAGCATAGGCTCTGGCAAGTGTATGAGCCTCGGATCTAACAGCTGTATCTTTTGTCTCTCTCTGACTGCCACTTACATTTCCCGTATTTCTAAGAGGTTTACCATAAGAAGCATTGCCACTCTGTCTCAAATTTTGCACACTTTCCTGTTTGACAAATTCAGGGCAATCACAGATAAAATGGTCAATGATCCACATCTAAAACAAGCCCGATCATACAATTTACAATTACTAGGATGTCTATTACAACAATGCTTGCACTCACGGCAATTAGATTTAGCATTTTCGACACTCGTAATAGATGTAGCTGGAGCTTTGAAGTTCGATTGCGATCTAGAACAATCTCTATTCGAATGCCCCACATTATCCTTTGAACGGCTATAATCATCTCTGAATTTCTTTGATATAGACTGAAATGATTTGGCCGATGATCACTTTCGTACCTCTCTAGCTTCAAAATTAGCTTTTCTTTTCTCTTTCTCGTGATCCTCAGCATAAAATGCTCGTTCAACAAGCACAACGAATTCTTTAATTTCAAGAATCCCAACTAGCAAACGAATATCCTCGTTCAAACCATCTCCAAATCTTTTACACATTATTGCTTCTGTAGATACGCATTCACGAGCATACTAACTCAGTCTTACAAATTCTCGCTCATATTCTGTGACAGATGTACGGCCTTGTTTAAGCTCGAGAAACTCTTTACGTGTTTAGTCGATAAATCTCTGACTAATGTACTTCTTTCAAAATTCATCTTGGAAGAAATCCCAAGTAACCCACTCACTCGAAACCTCAGATATTAAAGTTTTCCACCAATGGTACACCGTATTTCTCAAAAGTGAAATGGCACATTTTATGCATTCTTTAGGATTCAAAGATAATTCATCAAATACTCTTATCGTGTTCTCTAACCAGAACTCGGCCTTTTAAGCATCATCATTTGTTGTAGGTCAGAACTCTTCGGGCCCATACTTTCTAATCTTATCTACAAGAGGTTAATTATCTAAACCAGATTCACTGATGGCATAACAGGAGCTTGTGGCGAATTATTCAGGGGTGGAGGTTGTTGAGCAGCTGGATTGGTTCTAATATATTGGCTAAACCAATCTTTCATCATCTGATAGAAAGCTTGTCTAGCCTCACCATTACGGCTACTCGTAGCTGGTCTAGAATCATATGGTGCCGTCCCTTGCACGGAGCAGGCGCATTGCTCTCGACATCATCTGCTACGGCTCGATCGGGATCCATTTCCTATATAAAAGCACATTTTAATGTCAAGATTCATTACACTATCACAGTTCATAAATATGGCATGTATAGCTAGACTCACATACGCTATGGTAGTCCTAGAACTGACTAAACCATAGCTCTGATACCAACAAAATGTAACACCCCTAACCTATATCTGTCGCTAGACTAAGGTTAAAGGCATTACCAAACAAATCAGAACATTTAACTTTCATTTCATAAACATCAAAGCATCAGTGATCAACACCACTATAGAGTCCCTTATATAAGTCATGGAGACCATAAACATGCATTAGAAAAGGGTCAAGACTAAACTAAACACATACGAAATTTTTTGAAAACTTAAACATTTTTCAAACAAGTACAGCTCACACGCCCGTGTGAATAGGCCATGTACCTCGACCGTGGTCGAGTTTGGCTTAAGCCACACGGCTAGCCATACGCCCGTGTGACTTGGTCATGCTCAAACCTAACTTAAAATTTTAGGGTACCCTAGGGGACACACGGCCGTACAACATGACCATGTGTCACACACGGCTGAGACACACACCCGTGTCTCTGCCCGTGTGGACAAAAATAAGCCATTAGAAAAGCCAATTTTCCACCCATTTAAATCAAACCTACAAGCAACCAAAATCACTGCATTTCTTAACCAATTCACAACCAAAACTTTAACTATTCATGTTATATCATTGCCAACCAATTCCATGCAAAACAAAAACATCTCAAAACATATGGTTTATAAACCTTAATACATACCACTCAATCTCATACTATGAACATACCAAATACTTTCTAGATTGACCATTTATTTTGGCCAAACAAGAATATGTCATAAACATAACTTCATCATATAACTTATACCACAACTCATTCATAAACATACCTATAATCAAGCCAAATCACATGACTAGATATATATACACATTTCAAAACATATTCAAAGTACTTCTAGCCTATACATGCCATACTCCAATATTTACATTTCCAAAATGTACCAAAATGAAGTTCGATAGTGCGGTGATGATCCACAATGATCCCCGAGCTTCCAATAGATACGATATCTGCAATACAGTTAAAAGACACATAGAGTAAACTTATAAAAGCTTAATAAGCCATATACAAATAAACTTAACACATTAAACATTAATTCGTTATCAAATTACATATACTTCAAGTCATAAACTATTACAACTTCCATATTCACATACATTTCATATCTTCTAATTTCCATGACACATATAGCATAATTTCTCATGCTTTTACCACATATCATCTTTTGTTCATTAAAGAATACATACTTACCTTTCACTATCAAATGAGATACTTATTTCGAACGTACCTGAATCGGATATGTATTTCACAAGTCATTCATTTTTCGGAATGCCTATTTGAACCATTTGGAAACGTAAGGATACGCGGAAAACTCGAGAAGCATATACAATGCCAATGTCCCAGACGTGGTCTTACATGCAATCAAACATCGATGCCGCTGTCCCAGACAAGGTTTTACACGAAATAAGATACGATGTCAATGTCCCAGACATGGTCTTACACGTAAAACAGAAGTCGATGCCAAAGTCCCAGATGTGGGCTTACACGAAAACACATATCGGATCCTATGTCACGACATATGTATCCTAACTATTCCTAAGGTTCGTATGGGGCTTTTCAGACGTCGGAACCTTGTCGATACTTTCTCGGATAGCATACATTTAGCTCAGACATTCATTCATCACAATTCAATTTCAAATGAATAATAATTCAATTCAAACAAGCTTATTTGTATATCGACTTACTTCGTACGGATTCAGCTGGATGGAATCGGTTACTCGACAACTTTTGACTTTCCCCGATCTAATTTTGTTTTCTTTAACTCTTGATCTATATAAATTCAAATTTAACTTATTCAATGACAAATTCATTCAAAATAATCCATAAACACATATTTAGGGCATTTTGCAAACTAGCCCTATTTCACAACTTAGTCCCTATTTCACAAAATCACAAAATACACATAATTTGCACATACTCATCCTTAGCTGAATATTCTTAGCACTCATACAAGTCCACACATATCATTTATTTCACATTTTAGTCCCTCAAATTACAAATTTCATAATTTAGCCCATTTTACTCAAAATCATCAAAAATCTAAAGACAAAAGATATTAACCCAAATTATATTTTCCATTTATCAACAACTAACTTCACAAAACCCATAGTTTCATCAATCGCATAACTCAAAATCATCAACAAAATCAAAAATTGAGACATTGGGCTTGATAGTATACAAAGCAACGATTACAAAAACGTAGAAATTATCAAAAACGGAACAAAAACGAACCTTCAATTGAGCTTTAGTAGCTGAACCCTAGCTAACTCTTTTTCCTTTCTTTTATTTTGATTTTCGGTTGAAGATGAACACAAATGACTTGATTTTCATGCCTTTGTTTTATTTTGATTAACATTAATAATTCTTTTACAATTTTAACCTTTAATAATCCATTACAAATTCACTTAATGGATGGTTATTTATGTCCATTCAAACTTCCAATGGTCAAATAACTACATAAGGACCTCACAATTATAAAACCAAATCAAGTAGGAACTTTAACAATTAGAAGGCCACTTTAAAATTTTACGCGATTAGGTCCTTTTTCAAAATTAAGCACACAAACATTTAAATTTTCATACGAGACTTTCACACATACTAATTCATATATCAAAAGCACAAAAAATAATATTTAAATATTTTTTTGACTTGAATTTTTGGTCTCAAAACCATTGTTCCGACTAGGGTTAAAATCAAACTGTTACAGCATTGGCAACCGCATTTGCCTTACCAGGGTGATAATCAATCACAAGCTCATAGTCTTTTAACAATTCAAGCCACCTTCGTTGCCTAAAATTCAAGCCCTTTTGGGTCATCAGATACTTAAGACTTTTATGGTCTGTATAGACATGGCATTTCACCCTTGCCAAATCTTCAAAGAAAATACAATGGCGGCTAATTCTAGATCATGCGTAGGATAGTTTTTCTCATGGGGCTTCAGTTGCCTCAAAGCATAAGCTACTACCTTGCCTTCTTGCATAAGTACACGACCTAGTCCACTCAAGGACACATCACTATAAATCACAAATGTTTTCCCTGATTTCGATTGCACTAACACTGGTGCTTCGGTTAATAATGCTTTCAATTTCTTAAAACTCTATTGGCACTTCTCTGTCCATTCAAACTTAGCATCCTTTTGTAACAACCTCGTCATTGGAGTGGCAATCATCGAAAATCCTTTCACAAATTACTTGTAGTATCCCACGAAACCCAAAAGCTTCTAACTTCATTTACATTCCTTGGCGACTTCCACTCAACAATAGCAGAAATCTTATTGGGATCAACTCGTATACCATCTCCTGAAACAATATGGCCCAAAAATCCAACATCTCGAAGCCAAAACTCACTTTTACTAAACTTGGCATATAACTGTTTATCCCTTAAATTCTGCAAAATAGTTCTCAAGTGTTCGGCATGCTCTGCCTCATCTCTAGAATAAATTAGAATATCATCGATAAAAACTACAACAATCTTATCAAAATATGGCCGAAAAATTCTGTTTATTAAATCTATAAACACAACAAGAGCATTCGTTAATCCAAATGGAAAAACAAGAAACTCGTAGTGGCCATACCTTATTCTAAAGGTAGTCTTAGGAACATCAGACTCTTTAACTCGTAACTGGTAATATTCAGACCTCAAGTCTATCTTAAAGAACTATGTTGCTCCTTTAACTAGTCAAACAAATCATCAATCCTTGGAAGAGGATACTTATTTTTTATTGTCACCTTATTGAGCTGTCGGTGGTCGATGCATAATGTCATAGAACTGTCCTTCTTTTTCACGAATAGTATGGGAGCACCCCACAGCGAAAAGCTCAGTCTCGCAAAACCTTTGTCAATCAACTCTTGCAACTGTAACTTCAATTCTTTCAGCTCAGTTAGGGCCATCCTAAACAGAGCAATAGAGATAGGTGTTGTTCCTGGCATTAGCTCAATACCGAATTCAACTTTTCTATTTGGAGCCAAACTAGACAATTCTTCTAGGAACACATCCGCATATTCACATACAACCGGCACTGATTCAATATTAAAATCAGATTCCTTTGTATTCAATATCTATGCCAAATAAGCTTCACACCCTTTTCTCATACATTTCTGAGTAGTCATCGAAGAAATTACATTTGGTGACTTATCCGCATCATCTGATTCAACCCAAAGAACCTTATCGTTTTCACATTTCAATTCAATAACTTTCTGTCTACAATTCACTATAGCATCATGTAGTGTCAACCAATTCATACCCAGTATGACATCAAATTCATCAATCGGTAACAATATTAAGTCGACCGAAAAACAATGACCTCTAAACATCAAACATACTTTATCAACTATCAGATGCTTTAAATTCTGTGGACTTGACAGGTATATTCATACTAGATGCGAATTTCATACACACATACGAATGAGCAGAGTCAGGGTTTATCAAAGCAATAACATTAGTATTATAGAGAGAAAAATTACCAGTGATCACATCAGGAGAAGTTGCATCTTCACGTACGCGTATGGCATAGGCTCTAGCCAGAGCCCTAGCTTCATATCTCACTGCTATATCTTGTTGCACATTCTTACTACCGGACCCATTCCCGGTATTTTTCGAGGGTCTTCCCTTAAAATTTGTGCCACTCAGCCTCGAGTTCTGAAATCTTTCTTTCTCTACCATCTCAGGGAAGTCTTTAATATAGTGATCTTAAGAACCACACTTGAAACAAGATCCCTCACTCACCCTACAGGTGGCAAAATCAGATCTATCACATTTTTGGCACTCGGGCTTGGAAGGTTTAGTTGTACCCACACTTTCCGCGGATGTAGCCTGAGATCTAAAACCCGAATTCTGTTTTCTATCGTTCCCGTCTGAATGTCCAGTTGACACATGTGAATAAGAGTACATCTCTCTCGATTTCTTAGACTGAGATGGTAATGACTTACTCATATATCTCTTTCTTGTATCTGTTGCCTCAGACTCGGCTTTCCTCTTTTCTTTGATCAATTCCTCGGCTTTATAGGCCCATTCAACTAGTACCACAAATTCTTTCAACTCAAGAATACCCACTAATGTCTTGATATCCTCATTAAGTCCATCTTAAATCTTCTGCACATCTTAGCTTCGGAGGATACACACTCCCGAGCGTACTTACTGAGTCTGGCGAATTCTCTCTCATATTTACTAACTGTCAAACGACCCTGTTTCAAATCTAGAAATTCCTTACGCTTCTGATCGATGAACCGTTCGCTAATGTATTTCTTTTGGAATTCCTCTTGAAAGAACTCCCAAGTAACCCTCTCCAATGGTACCACAGATATCAGCATTCTCCACTAGTGATACGTTGCATCTCTCAACAAAGATATGGCACATTTTAGGCACTTCTCGGCTGTACAGGATAGTTCATCAAATACCTGTATCGAGTTCTCTAACCAGAACCCTACTTTCTCAGGGTCATCATTGGCATTTTCCCTAAATTCCTTAGCACCTTGTTTCTGAATTTTATCAATAGGTGTTCTAGCAAATCTCATGAAATCCATACGTTGAGGCATCACAAGTGCGAGTTGAGGATTTGAGGGAGGTGAGGGAGGTTGAGCATTTGGGTTCATTCAAACGAACTTTGTATACCATGCATTCATCATGTGGAGAAAGGCCTCTCTGCATCCTTCTCCTTTACGATAGTTTTGGGTTTACTCTCGGATGGCACTGCTCCTTCAGCTGGAGTAGGCATGTTACTTTCTACATCATCCGCCACTACTCTGTCGAGATCTATTTGCTATATGAAAATACATTTTAATATTGTCAGGAGTCGTCACACTATCATTATATATATACGTATGGCATGTATAGCTATACCCAAATGCGCTAGGTTAGTTTGAGAATCTACTAAACCATAGCTTTGATACCACTAAATGTAACACCCCTTACCTGTACCCGAGGCCGGGATAGTATACGAGGCATTACCGAACACATACATAGTCATTCATGCAAAAATTGGGCTATAAAGTTTTTTTAAACAACTTCATTCATACATACACAATTTGTCCCTGAAGTGGGCCTGCAAGGCCCAAAACAACCATCGGAAGGGATTCGGGACTAAATCAAAGACTTTAGAAAAGTTTGGGAAATTTTCCCTAATATAGAGCCACACGCTCGTATGAGACAGGGTACACACCCGTGTGCCTTCTACACGCCCATGTCCTCCAGCCGTGTAACTCTCTGACTATGACGTCAGCATCAATTTAGGGTCACAGCCGTATCACTTGCCCATATGACCAGACTGCGTGGACAATTCACGTTAAATGAATTTTTCATTAAAAAGGTGCAGACTTCACACGGCCAGAGTACACGCCCATTTGGGTAGGTCGTGTCTCTTACACGGCCAAGACATACGCCCATATCTTAGCCTGTGTGTTTACTATTGAGCATATTGACTTGTAAAAATTAGGGTGCAGAGGACACACAGCCATTCAACATGCCCGCGAGGCAGACTGTGTGTCACAAACGGTCTAGACACGTCCTCGTGTGTCTACCCGTGTGGACCATTTAAAAGCTATTTTCCAAGCCAATTGTTCACCCTCAATCATTCGTACATTCAAACATAATTCACAGCGTGCAACATGACATATTTAGACACTCAAATATTCAACACCACGGTACTCTCACATCCTCATAATGTCATCTTATTGCCCATTCATTTTATTACACCATTTAGAAGCATTCCACACCAATTCAATGCATTATCAAACTTATTACCATAATTTCAAATTATGCATTCATGACTATAGTCATTTTAAACTATTAAGTCATCCCTTATTATCTTTTAGCATCTAATCCATACTTTTTCAGACATTCACCAAGGCATTAACACATGCATGCATGGGTAATTAGATTACAACCCAATGATCAAATATAAGCCATATCACATGGCCATTACAAAATGAATCATCAACATCATAGGCCTTCACAATTTGGCCAAATAGTATGACACATATCACAAAATAACCAAGCCTTCTATACATGTCATACTCAAAATAACAATTTCACTATACCCAATAATCTTTTAATAGTGTGATCGAACACTCCGATAGCTTCTGATCGTCGAGCTAGCTTGGCGGAACTACAAAGAATGGAAAGGAAAGGGAGTAAGCAGTAAAGCTTAGTAAGTCCACATGAAAATAATATGCAATGGTAGTAAGCAATCAACATGCAAGGATATAATAACATATACATAAATATTATTCATCACTTAAACCTTTTTACTTATTTGTCATAAGTACACATATACTCTCTCATCACAAATCTTTCTTTACCAAGGCATTATTCATAAGTTTAGTGTGCATAACTATACTCATCGTAGCATATCATATAACCATACCTCTTTAACATGCCATCCTCAAGACTTTCGTCACATCTATTGCATTACTCGTTGAACACTCGGAATACTATTGGATACGTGAAAAACTTGTACATAAATGTCACATATACATAAATAGCCAAATCTACCTGATAACATGTAATGCTCGCAATGGAGCTACTCACGGGCTTGCTCATAAAAGCTATCGGTTAAGGTGTAGCTACATAGGCTGCTCACATAAGCTGTCGGGTATCCGACCAACTCAAGGATTACCTAACCACTAGTAAGACAGACATGACAATTGCTCGTAACCCAATTACATGTATCGCATCCATAATGAACTCAGACCAACTCAACAAGCTCGGATGCTCGCATCCATAATGAACTCGGACCAACTCAAGGAGTTCAAATTTCTAAATTCCTAGTGACATGTCACTTGTATCCTAGACTATTCCTAAGGTTCAAATGGGATTTTCCTCACTTGCACATGGCATACTTTGTCGTACTTGCTCGTGATGTCGTATATAATGGCCAATTATCATTTATGCTTTCATAACAACCAATAAGTATATAACTCATGATAACAAGAAAACATTTATCACATAATATCAAAACATTAAAAACATGCTATAGCACCACATTATTTGCATATGCACTTATCTCGGTACAAAATGATGGTAATCGAGCCTAATCGTCGTATACTTTATTCTTTCCTCGATCAAGTCCCGGTTCACGTTTTCCTTGATCTATAATGCTAAATTTAACTTGTTTATTAATAACATTATTCAAATCAATCCATAATTCATGCTTTGATAAAATTACCCTTTTACCCCTAACTTTTCACTTCTTTACGATTTAGTTCCTAGGCTTGTAAAATGAAATGCATGCATTTTCTGTAACACCCCTAACTCGTACCCATCATCGGAATAGGGTCCTAAGGTATTACTGAACAAAGTACGACTCTGAACATTCAAACAAGTCATATTCATATATGTAAACGAATGTCTAATTAATTGTTAATCATGAAATTATTAATACATATATAAAAAAAAATACAAATCATATAATGAACATGTTAATGATATTCGAATATCTAATAAACATCGATCATTTTAACGTCATATTTCTATACATGTATAAATTTAAATCAAACAAAATCTAACACAAGGCATTTTAGAAATTAACTTATACGGCATTAATAATCCATAAATGATCAAATAAATTTCAATGAATAAATGAAACTTATACACATTTTAATCATAGTGAAATGGAACTATTGCCGAACATCAATAATGATGCTAATCAAGCTTAGTTCACATGGTAAAAGTATACTTAATCAATTATTTATAGTTAACCATTTTATAACATAGTAGTGACTTAAATTGCTCTCATTTTACATGCCAAAGTGTATATACACCACTAGTCTTTTTACCACCAATTCAGACATTTAAACATTACATAAAACACATATACTCTTGAATATCACCTTTCTAAGACATGTTATACCTTAGTTAACAAAATAACCATTATTTACCTTTTGGCCGACGCATATAAACCAAACTCCTTAACATTACATAAATTGAGCATACCTTCTATATAAGTCCAAACCAAGGTTAATTATATACATAACCATGAGCATTATAATTAACCATATTCATTGTCTCATTTTAACAAAGCATATTAACCAGCTTCACACATATTTATATATAAATACCATAGTCGAATCAACCAATATACTTACGAACAGGTAAATATATTTGTACCATGACAGGTGCATCAAATACTTAGATACACAAATGCAAAAACCGAATCATTTTAACTTAGAGTGACACATCAACATGATTCATACTATAAGTATATCATGTCCAACTCTTTCAAACCACATCCAAATCATCAAGCACTTCAATCACATATCACATATACTTTTATCCATGAATAACCTTAGCCGAACCATTCACATTGTAACACCCCGAACCCGAGACCGTCGCCGGAGTCGAACACGAGGTGTTAACAGACTTCAAACCACTTATTTGACATTTCCCAGACAAGCTGCCAATCTGCGTACTAGTCGCTTTAAAAATCATATCTTGAGTTCTGAAACTCGAAATCCAGTTCCGTAAATTTTCCCTGGAACTAGACTCATATACCTATATGGTAGAATTTTTGTAGAATTTTTGGTCGGGCCAATTAGTACAGTTTATTAGTCAAAGTCTCCCATGTTACAGGGATCGACTACACTGACCTTTGTGCATTACAACTTGGATATCTCCCTGCACAGAGCTTCAATACTGATGTCGTTTGTTTCTATAAAACTAGTCTCAGAGAGGAATCTGTACGTATATGGCATGACTCCTAATTATCTCTGGTTAATTTATAATGAATTTCCAAAGTCGGAACAGGGAATCCAGAAACCGTTCTGGCCCTGTCTCACGAGAACCTGAATATCTCTTAACATACTGTCCATATGATCGTTTCGTTACTTCTATATGAAAATAGACTCATCGAGCTTCGATGACATAATTTATTCATAAATTAATTTCACTCCTACTATTTTTAGTGATTTTTCAATCTCACGTCACTGCTGCTGCCAGCATCTGTTACGAAAGCAACTATGCCCATTTCGTGATTTCTCCTTGATCTAACTAGTAATTCATCATACATATCACAAATTACGATCATGACTAGCCATGCCAAAGGCCAATCATTGTCAAACATCTCCCTACTACACTATTGCCATATCATGAATTTTAACACCAAAAATAATCAGCCATGACATATGGCATAAAAAAAAGGGTCGAATTACCAAGGCTTACGACCTAACGTTATAAACCAAACCCAACCGACATTTATGCCATTTTCGCATGGCTAAAAGTTTACATCCCAAAGTTCAAACACAACATAATAGCCTATACATGCCGAAATGTTCTCCTAAGTCGACTAAGAAGAAAGTACCAAACTTGCTAGCCGGTGTGATGAC
This sequence comes from Gossypium hirsutum, assembly GCF_007990345.1. NCBI lineage: Eukaryota > Viridiplantae > Streptophyta > Magnoliopsida > Malvales > Malvaceae > Gossypium > Gossypium hirsutum. The sequence goes on from NC_053424.1 coordinate 91,991,379, forward strand.
TCCGATGACGGCCCGATCACGCAAAAAGAGACAAGTCCAAGAAACCTAAAATAGGTGACAAGGAAACACCGAGTGAGTATATAACTCAGTAAGTCATAAGCAATGCACTACCATCCATTAATAACATTATCACAAGAGGAAGCAAAATGGAACGAGGCTAGTTACTCCATCCATACCGAACCATACCATAGTTCCTCAAACCTATCGGTTCAATCTCATACCAAGTCATGCATTCACATTCCATATACTAATCAATAGGATATTCGAGGCATTTTCATACATCATTTTATTTTCGTTACAATCATACAACTAAACGACCTTTCACCTATTCCACGATAAATCTTATGTACATGACTTCAATTATAATTGTCACATAGGTTCAAACTCACCAAGCTCAACTTCAAATATAAGCATAACGCCTATTAGTCACGAACTCAAGGTACTTACCCGATCCGCTGTCCGTGATCAACTCAATAATGTCGCACACTTAGTGTCCATAGTGATTCAAAAGTATATATTAAGTCCGCACACTCAGTGCTATATAATCAACTCGCACACTTAGTGCTATGTAATCAAACTCGCACACTTAGTGCTATATAATCAAACTCGCACACTTAGTGCTGTACAATTTAAACCCGCACAGTTAGCGCCAATCTCATGATCATAAATGTTTATACCCGCACACTTAGTGTCGAGATCAACAACTCAATACATCTCACCTCTTTTCTTCTCATTCGACACTTTCATCACCACATACATACATGTATATATATATTTATCATTCCATTCAGCATCATTACATAGACGTTATGACCATTTAAATTAATACAAACTATATGCTTAATGACTTACTTTGTGTTGGGTAAGACAGTTCCAACTCGGCTACTCGATGATCTTTTCTTTGCCTTTGCTTGATTCTCCTCCTTTAACTCCTTGAGCTTAATCAATAAATCAACTAGTTTAACCGCTTTGCTAAATATTTACAATCCAATTACACATGCATATGTATGTTAGTATATTCGGCAATCACTCTTACTAATCACCCATTTAGTCGATTGTAGGGAATTAAATATAATGTCTCTAGGATGTACTCGACATGGCCGAATATACCATGTTAGTTTTTTTAACATTTCCTATGTAATTACATATAGATTTTCACACTTTAAGTTTCACACATTTCACCTTTTAATGCCTATTGCTCATCCCTTTGATCTTAACCTAAATGACAACTCCCTCTCCCCATATCTCAACCAAATTATCCATAACATCAAGACTAAAATTTTTCACCTTGAACTTCATACATTTATAAAAACTTCCATAACTCATTCGGCTTTAACAATTACCCATTTCTCATAAAAGAAATTAACAAATAAAATGAACATTCCATTAACCCATATGGCCGAATGTACCAAGCATTACTTAACTAAAATTCCACAAATTTCAACCTCATAATAATCTCTACTTATTCAATACAACATGAAACAACCTCTACTCCTAACCTCTTGATATACGGCTTAATGCCCAAACCACCATAAAAGTTTGATTTTTCATGACATTGCCGAAATGCATTTCAACAATTAGCTCAACATACAAAGGAAGTTAAAACCAACATTTCAAAACTCACCTCCCACTAGAAAAAGGGTTGCCGAATTGCCTTAATGAAACTTCCCTATTTCTTTCCTTTTTGTTTCGGTTTTGGCAAGATGGAGAAGAAGATGAACACACTCTTTCTCTTTTTTTTTGTCTAGTTACGGCAAATGGGGGGGGATGGATGAGACAACTTTGTTTTCATCACCCCTCCCTTTTCATTACTTAATTACTAACCCTTTTGTTTATTCTTTCTAACATAACACACTAAGCCAACATGTTCCCAACATGTTTCCACCCATAGCATGGCCAGCCACTAGCTCAAATTTTGGGTAATTTGACATGCAAACCCATCATTTTCATAACATGCATTAATAGGCCACTTCACATTTGCCTAGCACATTTCTAAATTTTCTCACATAAGTCCTATTTAATAAAATTCACTTACAATTAACAAAATTCAAGCATGAAATTTTCACACATGCATATATACATATAATAAGCATCAAATATGATGGCTAATTATTAGTATGACTCGGTTTTGTGGTCCCGAAACCACTTCCCGACTAGGGTCAATTTTGGGCTGTCACAACTCTCCCCCACTCAAGAAATTTTCGCCCCCGAAAATCTTACCGGTAAATAGGTTTGGGTATCGTTCTTTCATCGAGTTCTCGGTTTCCCAAGTAGCTTCCTCGATCCCGTGTTTGAGCCATAACACCTTTACTAACGGAACCCTTTTGTTTCGCAACCCCTTCACTTCACGAGCTAGGATACGCATCGGCTCTTCTTCATAACTCATATCGGCTTGAATTTCAACCTCCGACGGACTAATTATGTGCGAAGGATCAGATCTATAGCGTCGAAGCATCGAAACATGAAAGACGTCGTGAATCTTTTCAAGTTCAGGGGGTAAAATCAATCGATACGCAACTGGACCGACTCATTCGGATATTTCGTATGGCCCAATGAATCTCGGACTCAACTTGCCCTTTCGGCCAAATCTGAGTACCTTTTCCAAGGCGAAACTTTAAGAAACACTTTATCTCCCACCTGATATTCAATTTCTTTTCGTTTCAAATCCGCATACGATTTCTAACGATCCGTGGCTGCCTTTAGACTTTCACGGATTACCCTTACTTTCTGTTCGGCATCTTTAATCAAATCGACTCTGAAAATTTTACTTTCACCGAGCTCGGTCCAAAACAATGGTGTACGGCATTTACGACCGTACAAAGCCTCGTAAGGTGCCATCTTAATACTTGATTGAAAACTATTGTTGTAAGCGAATTCAATCAAAGGTAAATACCGTTCCCATCAACCACTAAACTCGAGGATGCAACATCTCAACATATCCTCAAGTATCTGAATTATCCGCTCGGATTGACCATCGGTTTGTGGATGAAAAGCGGTGCTAAAATGCAGCTTGGTACCCAAAGCTTCTTGCAATTTCTTCCAAAATCGCGAGGTGAATCTCGGATCTCTATCCGACACGATAGAAATAGGTACCCCGTGTAATCTCACAATCTGAGAAACATACAATTCGGCTAGTTTATCCAATGAAAAATTCGTACGCACGGGGATAAAGTGAGCCGACTTAGTCAGTATATCAACAACAACCCAAATCGCATCCTTCTTACTTGCTGACAATGGTAGTCCAGACACAAAGTCCATTGTGACTCGATCCCATTTCCACTCGGGTATCATAATCGGCTGAAGTAATCCTGAAGGCACTTGATGTTCCGCTTTCACTTGTTGACATATTAAACATCTCGAAACAAAGTCGGAGATGTCTCGTTTCATACCATGCCACCAAACTGACGTTTCAAATTGTTGTACATTTTCGTACTCCCCGGGTGAATTGACATTCGGCTACAATGGGCTTCGTTCAGAATCATCGAAATGAGTTCTGAATTTCTTGGAACACACAACCGACTTCTGAACCTCAAACAATCGTCATCATCAATTTGAAATTCGGATTCCATATTCGGAATACATTCAGCCCGTTTTGCAACCAATTCATCGTCGACTTTCTGAGCTTCACGAATTTGACGAATCAATAATGGTTTGGCCTTTAATTCAGCTACTAACACATTGTCGGGTAGAACAGACAAGTGCACATTCATCGCTCGTAAAGCAAACAGTGATTTCCGGCTTAAGGCGTCTGCAACCACATTAGCCTTTCCCGGGTGGTAATCAATGACAAGCTCATAATCTTTCAACAACTCAAGCCAACGTCTTTGTCGCAGATTTAAGTCTCTTTGAGTCCTCAAATATTTGAGACTTTTGTGATCCGAAAACATATGGCACTTTTCCCCAAACAAGTAATGTCGCCATATTTTCAGGGCGAACACTATGGCCACCAATTCAAGATCATGGGTCGGATAGTTTCTTTCGTGTGGCTTCAATTGTCTCGATGCATAGGCCACAACTCGACCTTCTTGCATCAATACGCAACCCAACCCGAGTAGGGATGCGTCACTATAAATGACAAACTCTTTGTCGGACTCCGGTTGTACTAGCACTGGAGCTTCGGTTAAACAGGTCTTTAGTCGATCGAAACTCTTCTGACAGTTCTCTGTCCACTCAAACTCAACATCTTTTTGGAGTAGTTTCGTCAACGGTGCAGCTATCATCGAGAAACCTTTTACAAATCATCGGTAATAACTGGCGAGCCCCAGGAAGCTCCGAACTTCGGTAATATTTCTTGGAGACTTCCAGTTAAGTATGGCTGAAATTTTGCTTGGGTCAACTCGAATACCCGATGCGGATACCACATGACCCAAGAAGCTAACCTCTCTTAACCAGAACTCACACTTACTGAACTTAGCATATAACTTCTTATCCCGCAAAATTTGCAACACTAATCTCAGGTGCTCAGCATGTTCGGTCTCATCTCCTGAATAGACTATGATGTCATCAATGAACACAACTACGAACCGGTCCAAATACTGTCTGAAGATCCGATTCATCAAATCCATAAATACCCAGGGGCATTAGTGAGCCCGAACGGCATCACTAAGAACTCGTAGTGACCGTACCTCATTCTGAAAGCAGTTTTGGGTACGTCCGAATCTCGAATCCGCAACTGATAATAACCCGATCTCAAATCTATCTTTGAAAACACTGAGGCTCCCTTTAGTTGATCAAACAAATCATCAATACGCGGTAATGGATACTTATTCTTTATCGTCACTTTATTCAGTTGACGACAGTCAATGCACAACCTCATGGTTCCGTCCTTCTTTTTCACGAACAATACTGGTGCACCCCAAGGTGAGAAACTTGGTCGAGCGAAACCTCTATCCGTCAACTCTTGCAATTGAGCTTTCAATTCCTTTAACTCGGTTAGTGCCATACGATACGGAGCTATCGAAATTGGCGTAGTTCCAGGTACAAGCTCAATACCAAACTCTATCTCCCGAACAGGTGGCAAACCCGGTAACTCTTCAGGAAAAACATCCGGGTATTCACAAACCACTGGCACAGATTCGGGTTTCTTTTCTAATTCTTTGTCATCAAGTACATACGCAAGGTATGCTTCGCACCCTTTTCTTACATATTTCTGGGCCAACATTGCTGATATTACAGCTGGCAACCCCTTAAGTCCGTAGACTCAACTCGGATTATCTCGTTATTTGCACACCTCAAATCAATAGTCTTGCTTTTGCAATTCACAACCGCATCATGCGCGGTCAACCAATCCAAACCAAGAATAATATCAAATTCGTCAAATGGCAAAAGCATCAAATCGGCCGGAAAATAGGATTCTCGGATTATTAGAGGGCATCTCTTACACACTTTATCAACAAGTACGTATTGACCCAAAGGGTTTGACACTCGAATTACGAACTCAGTAGACTCAACAGGTAGAGTCTTACTGGATTCTAAGGTTTCGCATACATATGAATGAGTAGAGCCAGGGTCAATCAATGCAATCACATTAGTATCAAAGAGAGTGAAGGTACCAGTGATGACGTCAGGGGAGGATGCCTCCTCTCATGCGCGAATGGCATATGCTCTAGCAGGAGTACGGTTCTCGGCTCGAACAGCCGTATCAGAGGCCCCTCTCTGACTACCACCCCTACCTCATAAAATTCTCGGTGGTCTACCTCTAGTTGTCACTCCACTAGGTCTTGCACCTTGAATCTTATTCTTCTCATCAAGCTCCGTGCAATCTCTAATGAAGTGGTCCTTCGAACCGCATCCGTAACAGGCCCTGTTAGTAGACTTACCCCAACATTCACCTAGGTGTCGTCTTCCGCATTGGGGACATCCAGGTTTCTCTTGACGATTATTGCCCACACTAGCTACCGAAGTAGCTCGGGAGTCCGTCGATGGTCGGGCTCTGATGGAAATTCCCGCAGTCGTCCTCGACTTATTAGTGTCCTCCCTGAACTTCTTTACAGCTGAGAACGGAGCTTTACCTGTCGATCTTTTACGATAGTCTCTAGCTTCAAATTCAGCCTTCTTCTTCTCATTTCCAAGTTCTTTCGCCTTACAGGCTCGTTCGACTAGTGTTACGAATTCTTTTATCTCCAAAATACCCACTAGTAGCTTTAAATCTTCATTCAATCCTTCTTCGAATCTTTTGCACATAGCAACCTCATCAGCTACACACTCCCGGGCATACCTACTGAGTCTTACAAATTCATGTTCGTATTCAGATACTATCATACGGCCTTGCTTGAGTTCCAAGAATTCCTTGCGCTTTTGATCAATGAACCGTTGACTAATATATTTCTTTCGGAATTCCGTTTGAAAGAAGTCCCAAGTAACTCGTTCGTTTGGGACTATGGAAATCAGGGTCCTCCACCAATAGTAGGCTGAGTCCCGCAACAAGGATATAGCACACTTTAGACATTCATCGGGTGTGCATGACAGTTCATCAAACACCCGAATGGTGTTATCAAGCCAGAACTCGGCCCTTTCAGCATCATCAGTAACTATGGCCCTGAACTCCTCAGCCCCGCGCTTCCTAATCAAGTCTACAGGTGGCTTACTCAGCCTCACAGGATCAGTGACTGATGGCATTACAGGCTCTTGGGGTGGATTATTCAAATTCGGGAATTGTTGGACAGCCGGATTGGTTCGGGCATATTGCGCGACCCACTCATTCATCATGGTAAAGAAGGCTTGTTTAGCCCCCTCACCTTGATTATTCGCAGATGACTGAGGTTCAACAGGCGGCGTCCCTTGTGCAGGAGCAGCCGCTACACTTTCAACGTCATCCGCCAAGGTTCTCTCTACACCGGGATCCATTTACTAATCAAAACAAAAATTTTAACCGTCAGAAGTCATCACACATTTAAACATTAACATTAAGGCATGTATAGCTAGACTCATACGTGCTATGGTAGTCCTAGAACCGACTAAACCATAGCTCTGATACCAATAAAATGTAACACCCCGAACCCGAGACCGTCGCCGGAGTCGAACACGAGGTGTTAACAGACTTCAAACCACTTATTTGACATTTCCCAGACAAGCTGCCAATCTGCATACTAGTCGCTTTAAAAATCATATCTTGAGTTCTGAAACTCGAAATCCAGTTCCGTAAATTTTCCCTGGAACTAGACTCATATACCTATATGGTAGAATTTTTGTAGAACTTTTGGTCGGGCTAATTAGTACAGTTTATTAGTCAAAGTCTCCCATGTTACAGGGATCGACTACACTGACCTTTGTGCATTACGACTTGGATATCTCCCTGAACAGAGCTTCAATACTAATTTCGTTTGTTTCTATAGAAACTAGACTCAGAGAGGAATCTGTACGTATATGGCATGACTCCTAATTATCTCTGGTTAATTTATAATGAATTTCCAAAGTCGGAACAAGGAATCCAGAAACCGTTCTGCCCCTGTCTCACGATAACTTGAAGATCTCTTAACATACAGTCCATATGATCGTTTCGTTACTTCTATATGAAAATAGACTCATCGAGCTTCGATTACATAATTTATTCATCAATTAATTCCACTCCTACTATTTTTAGTGATTTTTCAATCTCACGTCACTGCTGCTGCCAGCATCTGTTACGAAAGCAACTATGCCCATTTCGTGATTTCTCCTTGATCTAACTAGTAATTCATCATACATATCACAAATTACGATCATGACTAGCCATGCCAAAGGCCAATCATTGTCAAACATCTCCCTACTACACTATTGCCATATCATGAATTTTAACACCAAAAATAATCAACCATGACATATGGCATAAAAAAAAAGGGTCGAATTACCAAGGCTTACGACCTAACGTTATAAACCAAACCCAACCGACATTTATGCCATTTTCGCATGGCTAAAAGTTTACATCCCAAAGTTCAAACACAATATCATAGCCTATACATGCCGAAATGTTCTCCTAAGCCGACTAAGAAGAAAGTACCAAAACTTGCTAGCCGGTGTGATGACTCCGATGACGGCCCGATCACGCAAAAAGAGACAAGTCCAAGAAACCTAAAATAGGTGACAAGGAAACACCGAGTGAGTATATAACTCAGTAAGTCATAAGCAATGCACTACCATCCATTAATAACATTATCACAAGAGGAAGCAAAATGGAACGAGGCTAGTTACTCCATCCATACCGAACCATACCATAGTTCCTCAAACCTATCGGTTCAATCTCATACCAAGTCATGCATTCACATTCCATATACTAATCAATAGGATATTCGAGGCATTTTCATACATCATTTTATTTTCGTTACAATCATACAACTAAACGACCTTTCACCTATTCCACGACAAATCTTATGTACATGACTTCAATTATAATTGTCACATAGGTTCAAACTCACCAAGCTCAACTTCAAATATAAGCATAACGCCTATTAGTCACGAACTCAAGGTACTTACCCGATCCGCTGTCCGTGATCAACTCAATAATGTCGCCCACTTAGTGTCCATAGTGATTAAAAAGTATATATTAAGTCCGCACACTCAGTGCTATATAATCAACTCGCACACTTAGTGCTATGTAATCAAACTCGCACACTTAGTGCTATATAATCAAACTCGCACACTTAGTGCTGTACAATTTAAACCCGCACACTTAGCGCCAATCTCATGATCATAAATGTTTATACCCCCACACTTAGTGCCGAGATCAACAACTCAATACATCTCACCTCTTTTCTTCTCATTCGACATTTTCATCACCACATACATACATGTATATATATATTTATCATTCCATTCAGCATCATTACATAGACGTTATGACCATTTAAATTAATACAAACTATATGCTTAATGACTTACTTTGTGTTGGGTAAGACGGTTCCAACTCGGCTACTCGATGATCTTTTCTTTGCCTTTGCTTGATTCTCCTCCTTTAACTCCTTGAGCTTAATCAATAAATCAACTAGTTTAACCGCCTTGCTAAATATTTACAATCCAATTACACATGCATATGTATGTTAGTATATTCGGCAATCACTCTTACTAATCACCCATTTAGTCGATTGTAGGGAATTAAATATAATGTCTCTAGGCTGTACTCTACATGGCCGAATATACCATGTTAGTTTTTTTAACATTTCCTATGTAATTACATATAGATTTTCACACTTTAAGTTTCACACATTTCACCTTTTAATGCCTATTGCTCATCCCTTTGATCTTAACCTAAATGACAACTCCCTCTCCCCATATCTCAACCGAATTATCCATAACATCAAGACTAAAATTTTTCACCTTGAACTTCATACATTTATAAAAACTTCCATAACTCATTCGGCTTTAACAATTACCCATTTCTCATAAAAGAAATTAACAAATAAAATGAACATTCCATTAACCCATATGGCCGAATGTACCAAGCATTACTTAACTAAAATTCCACAAATTTCAACCTCATAATAATCTCTACTTATTCAATACAACATGAAACAACCTCTACTCCTAACCTCTTGATATACGGCTTAATGCCCAAACCACCATAAAAGTTTGATTTTTCATGACATTGCCGAAATGCATTTCAACAATTAGCTCAACATACAAAGGAAGTTAAAACCAACATTTCAAAACTCACCTCCCACTAGAAAAAGGGTTGCCGAATTGCCTTAATGAAAACTTCCCTATTTCTTTCCTTTTTGTTTCGGTTTTGGCAAGATGGAGAAGAAGATGAACACACTCTTTCTCTTTTTTTTGTCTAGTTACGGCAAATGGGGGGGATGGATGAGACAACTTTGTTTTCATCACCCCTCCCTTTTCATTACTTAATTACTAACCCTTTTGTTTATTCTTTCTAACATAACACACTAAGCCAACATGTTCCCAACATGTTTCCACCCATAGCATGGCCAGCCACTAGCTCAAATTTTGGGTAATTTGACATGCAAACCCATCATTTTCATAACATGCATTAATAGGCCACTTCACATTTTCCTAGCACATTTCTAAATTTTCTCACATAAGTCCTATTTAATAAAATTCACTTACAATTAACAAAATTCAAGCATGAAATTTTCACACATGCATATATACATATAATAAGCATCAAATATGATGGCTAATTATTAGTATGACTCGGTTTTGTGGTCCCGAAACCACTTCCCGACTAGGGTCAATTTTGGGCTGTCACACACATGCATATCCTAAGTCGTCAACCATTTCTAAAACTTGTAGTACCTAACACAAATATTATACATTCATAACACATAACCTTATGAATAAAATGAATTTAAACCATACTTAACATAACTGATTTCTAACATAAAAGGGTTAGCCATTTTCGCATAGCTTAGATTATACAAAACCAAAATCCAACATTTCAAATTACAATCTAGTCTATACATGCCATAGGTTCGAAAACTCAGCTTATGAAATACCAAAGACAGTCGATAGTGTGATAAGCTTCTCTAATGATTCCCAAGCTCGAAACTTGAATCCAAAATCTATAAAACAAAGGTAAACATGAACACACACAGAGTAAGCTTTTATAGCTTAGTAAGTCATAAGCAAGTAAACAACGTAATTACATAATGAAATCATTTAAACTAAACCAAATTATACTATCATAGTTTCTTTAAATCTTAAGCTTACAAATTCATGTATTTTATATGTACTTTTAAATGTATATTATTCATGGCCGAATGAACATATATATATTTCATCAAACTATCATTCAATTTCCAAACCAAAATATCTTTATCATAACTAGTACATATACTCTTATATGCATAAATTCATAGGTCAAGGATAATAATCACATACATATTTATATTATATCGCCGAATACACATACCTATTTATAAGCAAAATATACTTCAATTTCAAAGCTATACATCAATATGTGAGAACATATATGTATACTCATAAATCAAAATACAGAACCTTATGCATAAACATGGTAATGACCGAATGAACACTTTTATATATAAAGATACATTACTAACTATCTTTCAATGGCCAAGCCAAAACACATTTTTCATACCAAATACATATACATTTATATGCATACACTCGTAAGTCGAAGTATAACAATCATACATATATTTATATCAATGGCCGAATATACTACCAATTGCATATATCCAAAAATAATTTTAATAATGTTCATATTAAATATTTACAAGGCTGAATACTTTTTTTCACATTCACATATAATTTTTACTTTACTTCAAATATGTTTCCATCAAAGATTAAGTAACTTACTCACTTTATTTCAAATAGGTAATAAACCAATTCATACCTGATCATTTTAACTACTTTTGCACATTTGATCACAGCTTATCGATGCCCGATGAACCATTCAGAATTGGATAGAACACTCGGATAATCACACATATATCATACAATGTCAACGTCCCAGACGTGGCCTTGCATGTAGCCACATATCGATGCCACTATCCTAGACAGGGTCTTACTCGTACACATATATCGGAGTCACATATCAATGCCATGGTCTTACTCGTACATCACATATCGAAATCCTATGTCATGACATATGTATCCTAGCTATTCCTAAGGTTCATACAGGGCTTTTGGACGTCGAAACTCGGTCGAAACGAATGCTTAAACATAGTCGCCAAGCTTATTCACATTCGACATAAGCATATATAAATTCATATTTTTGAACCAACATATATATATAGCAGTTATCTACAATTAAACACGTCTATTTTCCTATAAACTTACCTCTGACTATGTAAAACAGAATGGGACGACTAGTCGACAACTTTCATTTTTCCCGGATCCAAATCTGATTTCTTTGGTTCTTGATCTAAACATATTCAAATTAAGCTCATTCAAACATATTTTCATTCAATTTAATCCAAAAACACATAAATGGGCAAATTACCATTTTACCCATGACATTTACACTTTTTACAATTTAGTCCCTATTGCACAAAACACAAAACATTCAAAATTTCAAGATACCCATGTTTGGCCAAATATTCCTAGTGTTCATACAAGCCCATATTTTTCATTTATTTCACATTTTAGTCCCTCAAATTATTATTTTTGCAATTCAGTCCTAATTACTCAAAATCATCAAAAACTCCAATACAAAATATGTTAATCTAAAACATATCTTTCATATTTTATCATCAAACAACAAAAATCACAAGCTCTCAACAATGGTACAACTCAAAATATTCATGAAAATAAAAAATTCAAGCATGGGCTTTGTAGTACTCGAAGCAACGATCTCAAAAACGTAAAAATTATCAAAAACTGAGTAAAAACGAACATTGAATCAACTTGGAAGATGGTCGAACCCTTGAAAACTTATTCTTTTCTTTATGTTTTTCATATTCGGTCATAAGAATAAAATAAACTTTGGCTTTTCAATTATGTGTTTATATTATATACTTATTATTACCTATTTTACTATTATAACCTTAGTAATAAAATTATAAAATCATAAATAACATACCTATTACCGTCCATTCTTTCCTCAATTGGGTTAATTGCAACATAAAGGCTTCCATTTAGAAAGCCACTAACAATTCAGCCCTTATGCTTTTAACCATCACATTTTTAATTTATGCGATTAAGTCCTTTTATTTAATCAGATACCTAAACGACAAAATTAAATCACGAAAATTTCACATATATAAATTCACAAAAAATAAACATAGAAAATAATTTTTAAATATTTTTCTGACTCAAATTCGTGGTCCCGAAACCATCGTTCCTATTAGGGTCTAAATCGGGCTGTTACATTTTCTTTGTTACCCAAGCCTAGCCGAAATTTCCTTGTACCCATAACATCCCATATTTTCATCAAAATTAGATTTTTATCAGTTATTTTACATCTTTTACAAAATGGTCCCTTTAAGGTATTTTCATGCAAAATCACCTAGTAAAAGATGTTGAACACATATTAAACTATCACATTCTTCCATTAAACATCAAAACACAAACTTCTCATGCATGGGTCAAAATTCCAACATGAACCCTAGCTTAAAATATAGTTAGAAACGGGCACATAATGGTACGAGGATTTCAAAAAAGTAAAGAACATTAAAAATGGGGCTAGAGCGGACTTACCCCCAAGCTTGAAAAGTTCAAAAACCCTAGCTATGGTTCTCCACAAATTTTGGCAGCTAAGGAGGACAACATGTTCACTTGATTTTTCCCTTTTTATTTCATTTAATTACCAAATGACCAAAATGCCCTTGGGGTTTTTCTTTCAAATTTTTCCTATGCATGTCCATTTTGGTTCAAAATTATAAAAATTGGTCAAATTGCTAATTAGAACCCTCTAATTCATAATCTAAAGCAATTTCATACTTAAATCTTCTAGAATGCAAGTTTTTCATTTTATTCAATTTGGTCTTTAAAATTAAATTAGACATTTTATGTGTAGAATTTCTTCACGAAACTTTCACACAAGCACGTATTCATATCATAGATCTCATAAGGATCATAAAATAATTATTTCTATCTTGAATTTGTGGTCTCAAAACCACTGTTCCTACTAGGCCCTAATTCGTGATGTCACAGAATCAATATATTCGATAGGAGTGAGGTCTCCAATCTCTCGTTCTTCATAAATACTTTAATATACACTTAACATTAGATTCATCTGATATTAACTTACCAATCCCACTACAAAAAGATATTTGGGCATGTGCATAACATAGCATACATGAGACTTTCTATTATCGAAGCATAAGAAACCTTTACCATGTTCTCTCTTTCTTCCACTGTCTTAGGACAATCCTCTAAAGAGAGATGAAATCGCGACACAAAGGGTTGATTTCCCTTCTTTCAATCAGTCATTCCATAGCATTCGAATATCTTGTCTATGTATGAAGTCTGAGACAATGTTATCACTTTGTTCTTTTGATCCCTTAGGATTCGAATACCTAGAACAAAATTAGCTTCTCCCAAGTCCTTCATGCTAAATTGTTGGGTTAACCACATATGATTTAACCAATGACAATGTCCCTACATCATTCGTAATTAATAGAATATCATCAACATATAGAACAAGAAAGACCACATTTCCGTCCCCTAAATGTTTATAAACATAAGGTTTATCTATGTTTTGCTCAAATTCAAAAGTCTTGATCGCTTGACCAAATCTTTAATTCCATGAGCGAGATGCTTGCTTAAGTCCGTATATCAGTCTAAACAGTTTGCAAACTTTATTCTCGTTTCCTTTAGCTACATATTCAGTGGGCTGCTGTAACAGCTCGTTTTCTAGTGTTGTTAGAAACTGTTGTTTCGAGACCACAAATCTGACTAGTGAGTTCATAAATATTATTAATTTAATATTTAAGAGTCAAATATTATATTATATAGAATTTTAGCCTGATAATTTTTGTTGTTTGAATCATTAGTTAAAGTTAAGTGGTTTGTCCCTAAAGTCAAGTGATTTTAAAAAATGAGGTATCGAGACCTCTTTTATGTAAACTAAGCTCGTAAATATATTTTTATTAAATATTTACAACATTGTTATATTGGTATGTGAAGTTATGGTTTGGAAATTTTATTGTTTGACAAGTTAATTAAAGAAAAAAAGACTAACTCATAAAGATGTAAAAATTAATCATTATTGAATTTTATTGATTAAATAGCTTAATTATTAATTAAATGAGGCCTTATGTTGTAATTAGACCTAAATAAGCCATCATGGATGGTTAATCATTAGGTTTTATTGCATTTTATATGTTTTATATTTTAGTTTAATTAATTAAAGTAATAAAACTAATAAGACAAAAGTAAAAATAAAGCTTTCATGTTATTTCCTTTTTATTCCCATGATCGAAACCACCATTTTCATACAAAGAAACTTCGGCTAAGCTAAAATCTTTGCATAATAAGCCATTTTCACTCGTTTCTTGTCATTTTTATGTTTTTGTAATCGTTGCAACTAGATCTAGCTAACCCGTGCCTCTGTTTTCAAAACTGTTAAAGATTTTAAAACTTTCCATTGATGAATCTTAGATTTTTTGATAGAAAATGGTTTAGTTGAAAGCTTGATAATGAGTTTGGACTAGTTTGTAAAGTGATTTTGTTTAGCTTATAAGTTTAAGGATTAAATTGTTAAATTGTTAAAATTGGCATGGTTTCATTGTAAATTTCCAAAAATAGAGGGTTGATTTGTAAATTAATTAAATTTAGCTCAATGGATATAGAGATTAATTATGAAAATAAGCTTGTTTCGGTTTTAGGGACTAAATCAAATCATGTGTAAAAGGTTGGGACAATTGTGAAAAATGATAAATAGAAAAACATAAGCACTAAATTGAATATTACATGAAGTTGAATTTGATAACTTGAAGTAAAATTTACTTTATAAACCAAGAACTAGTAGATAATCATGGAAACAGTAAAGTTGTTGATTCATCCCTGAATTTTGCTATCTTTGCAGTTTAACCCTGGTAAGTTCATATTGTTTAATTTAGTATAAGTTGCAATATTTTACTGACTCGTGAATTATGATTTGTGAATATTTATATATATTTAATGAAATTATCATAGAGATGATTAAGGGTGAGAAATGTAATTTAATTGTAAGATATTATGTAGTTTTGCATATTGAGCCCAAATGAACATAGGATAGGATACAACTGACATGCCAATAGATTATATTGTGTGTTGTATGGGTCTGACTTGAGATGAGATGATGATTCCTGATTTATTCCTATCCATTTAATATATCAGAGTCCAGCATTCATTATAGACTATCGTGTTATATTTACATTATTTCTGGTATGTTACCGGGGGCGGATGTAAAGCCTTTGGGCTTGGCACTTGGTGTTGAGGTGTGTTTTGGAGGGATGTTAGCCTATAGGCTAGGCATTTAGTGCCAAGGCGAGTTCTCGGTTCGTTTGGCTCGTTGGAGCATTTTTGAGTGTTTAAATGGATAACTGCGTATCATCGGTCATATTTTAATTGGTTAAATGACTTGCGAATTGAATTATAAAAATATTTGCTTAATTTCCAAAAGTATATCGTGACTTGATATTGATTGAGTTTGTATGAATAAACTGATGTGCGACTTGTATATCAGTATAACTCACCATTAATTGATTGTGGTTGGCAGGACTAACGTCTATTAACATTTTTATTAAATGAATTATTATGTTTATTCAGTAAGTTTTATCATTTTAACTAGTGAACATACTAAGCTTATTAAAGCTTACCCGTGTCATTTTCCTATTTTCTTGTAGATAAAATTTTGCAAAATCGTGCGATTGGATCAACACGAATATCACGCTATCCAAATTCATTTTTATAGATATTTAAAAAAAAAGTGTTTAATTTTGGGATATAGGGCATGTTATAGGAGTATCTTGTATATGTTTAAAGTGCTTATTACAAGTGGTATTTTCTATACTTGTGTGATAAATATACGCTTTAGTTAATAATGTACTACTTCATGGTTTGGTATGAAATCCAAATATAGTATGGAACTTGTCATGTAATAGGTGAAATTTGCATATATTTTGATTGTATGTTATTTGTGGTATTGGTTAGATTGATGAAATGATGTTTATGTTTTGTAATAGCTTATGTGTGATCATGTTTTAGACCTTGGTTGTTTATGGTCTTTTTGTGCTAATTGTTCACTTGATATAGACTTTACAATGGTGTTTGAATTATGGTGCAAAATGAATGTGATTGAATGAGAAGAGTAATGGTAAGTTTTGACATAAGTTAATATATGGTTTTTTAGTTTAAATGCAAACCATTTGGTATATGCTTGTGACATGAAAGTATAGGCTTGGTTTTGATTTGTTTTGATATATAAGTTGTTGTGCCAAATGATGACATATTGGTTAGGCATATGTTGGGTGAAATTGGCATGTTTTTGAATGAGATCCAATGTGTTTGAGCATGGTTTTGTAGCTAAAAATGGTGTGGCTTAGTGTCTAATATTTTGTGGAAAAGTGACTTGAAATGCAAGATTTTAAAGTGCATACGTCCTAGGACACGGGTTGTCACACGTCTATGTGCCACATATGGCCTCCCCATAAAATCATGTGTCATTATTGTTTTTAGATGTAGGTTTCATACGGTTTAAAACATGGCCTGTAACACGACCGTGTGTCTCAAGTCAGTATGTAACATGGCCTGTCAAACGGTCTATCACACGGCTATGTAGGGTCTGAAACACAGCCTATGCAAGACCGTGTGTCTTAAGTTAGTAAGTAACACAGTCTGTCACACGGCCTGACTACACGGTCGTGTGAACCCTATTTTCAAAATTTTCAAATTTTTCTAAAATTTTCTATTTTGTTTCAAATTTTTCCATGATTGTTCTAAATTATTTTTAAGCACCTGGAAGCCAGATTTAAGGTCAATAATTATATTTATGCTATGAATGGCATTTGAATTTGATTATATGTTATATAATTTGATATTTGAATGGTTAAATGTTATTAATTATTATGATTTGCGTTGTAATGCGTTGTAACCCTAATCCAGCAACGGAGATGAGTTAAGGATGTTACAATTGCATAATGTAGATGCTTTCTTCAAGATAATCATTAAAAAATGTTTCCTTGACATCCATTTGCCAAACCTCGTAATCAAGAGCCGTCATAATGTATAGTAATATGTGGATTGACTTTATCATGGCAACTGGAGACAAGGTTTCTTCGTAATTGATACATTCTCTCTAAATATAGCCCTTTTCTATAAGTCTGGCCTTCTAAGATTCTACTTTTCCATCCATATTTTTTTCCTCTTGTAGATCCATTTACACCTTATGGGTTTATCCCATCTAGTAAGTCTACAAGTTCTCACACTGATTTGGAATATATAGAGTCCATCTCAGCTTTTATAACTATTTCCTAGAGCTTGGAATCAACACTTCGCATCACTTCATTATATTTGAGTGTGTCATCATCTTCCTATTTGACAGACTCAGTGTTAGAGATATTTTTGCTAGATTGGAAGAACTTGGGCTTACAAGAGACCCTCTCACTATGATGATGCTCCCTATGCCGGTGATCGTTTGTATGTCTATTATTAAGAGTTAGTTTTGGAACTTTTTCCTTAAGGTTTTGTATATTTCCTGAAAGCTTCTCCAGTACCTCTTTACTCCGAGGTTTGAAGCCATTCATATTACTTTCTTCAAGGAAAGAAGCATGAGTTGAGACTATAACAGTTTGCTCTTTCAAGTTATAGAAAAAACCACCATTTATTCCCTTTGGATATCCTACAAACATGCACAATTCTATCCAGGAGTCCAACTTCCTTGCATCTTTATCCAATGCATAGGTCGTACATCCCCAAATCCTAAAATGATTAAGATTCGGCTTCCTTCCATGCCACAATTCGTATAGGGTTTTTGGTGATACCTTAGTTTGCACATCATTCAGAAGATAGCAAGTCGTTTGTACACCGTATCCTCAAAAAGATATTGGTAGCTTCGAATAACTTAACACCGAACGTACCATGTCTAACAACATTTGATTTCTTCTCTCTACCATGTCATTCTATTGTGGAGTACCTAACGTGGTTAACTGGGATAGAATCTCATTCTCTATGAGGTACCCTAAGAACTCATCAAATAAATATTCGCCACCTCGATCAGACCGAAGTTCCTGTAACACCCCTCGCCCGTATCCCTCACCGGAATAGGGTTCGAGGTGTTACCCAACTTAAACTCAGTCAATCACACAAAAACCGTGCTGAAAAATTTCAATCAATTTAAAAATTTTCTTTTCACATGCAATCTATCCCATATATGAGCTTACGAGGTCCAAAACATTAAAACCCTATACATGCCATAGACTCGAAATACTAGGATTTACTTACACCGATAACGTCAGCTCGACAGTGTGATAATATCTATGGTGAACTCCAACCTTTAGCAGGTAACTGAAGTCAACAATCTATAAAACAGAGAAATGTAACAACGGAGTAAGCTTTCATAAGCTTAGTAAGTCTTAAGCAATGCAAACAAATAAATGCAATTATACTTCGATTATTTAATTTCTTAAGAGGCCAAATTCTAGGGATATTGCCATCTGGCCGAATATACACAAGCACATAATGCACGTTCAGCATTCTTATCACACTTAATCTGAATTCATATAACATATTTAAATCAAATACCCTCACATACTTTCACACCCTGACCAGGTGTATCATGATCATAGGTATAGTTTTAACATTTATTCACGTACGTATCACATTACTCACTTATGATTCACTTCAAATCAAACTCTCATCTGAGTACATACTGCGTACCTGGCCCACTTTACTTATTAAATATATTCATTTGACAATCTAGCACGAGGTACCTTAGTCATAGGCTTTTCTCAAATCACTGGCATTTCGCCTACTAGGCTCGAGGCCCGATATCATTTCACCGGCTTTATAGCCTGCTAGGCTCGAAAGCCCGAATAGTATCTTACCGACATTATAGTCTGCTAAGCTCAAAGGCCCGAATAATCAAATCAACAAGTTCCATATAACATATTCATATCAATTGAGTACTAACATCATTCGAACGTATATAATTATACATCTCAAATACTTTTCTTTCATCTCATTCTCACACTTAACATTTGATAGCTTATGCATAACATTTCACTCACATTTATTTCAAACTTATCATTCGATTATAAAAGCACATTGCATATTTACCAACATGTTATACTTGCCATTAGGCCATATAAGCATGATACAATACACTATCATTTCATCTTTAACATTCGGCTAAACCCTTATCTTACAAGGAACACCGAATTCACATAACATATCATTTCACCAGCATTACGCCTGCTAGGTACGAAGGCCCAAATACACATCACCGGTACGAAGCCTGCTAGGCACGAAGGCCCGAATACACATCATCGGTACGAAGCCTGCTAGGCACGAAGGCCCGAATACACATCACCGGCACGAAGCCTGCTAGGCACGAAGGCCCGAATACACATCATCGGTACGAAGCCTGCTAGGCACGAAGGCCCGAATATACATCACCGGCACGAAGCCTGCTAGGAACGAAGGCCCGAATACACATCACCGGCACGAAGACTGCTAGACACGAAGGCCCGAATATAATACCAGCACTAGGCCTGCGGGATTTATCCCTGATATAATACCAGCACAAAGCCTACGGGATTTAACCCGGATATTTTACCAGCACGAAGCCTGCGAGTCTTTAAGCCCGGATACACATCAAATATCATGCATATTTAATCATATATTAACACATCTCATTCAACATATCACATTTCCATTTCACCATTCAAACTTAACCCATAGTGACCATTCGACTATAAGTCATATGCATAAATTATTTATCGCGCAACTTAGTTCAAGTAGAACCAAAAGGTCACGATTCATCTAATATATACATATTGCTCGCTGATTCCCACACAACCTTTCAAATTAGCAATTATAAGATGGTTCCGCACATAGTCCATCCTTATCGATAATTTACGATGGTTTTACCCTTACTCACATATATGTCATAGGCATTTTTACCTATGCTTCTCAATTCACATTCATGATTCAATTCCAATCGATTTAACATGCCTAAGTACATATCGCATACCTGAATAATTTACTTTATGGAACGAATCCACATATCGTATTAGCCCATAGTCTTATAGCACCACACTTTTAATGGTTTACCTCATCGAAGTTCACATTTAATCACTTTAGTGCCAAGCCATATTCGGCTACCACAAAGGACTAAATAATAATAATTTTATACACATCATGGTTTCCTTTAAGTATTTAATAGTCCCAAATCATGATATCTCCACCAGCACATATACGGCATAGTTTATTCATTGTCACTCATTTAGTGCATCAAATTTCCAAATCCAATTCAACTTAAGCATAATAGCCATAATCGGCTTATAGCCTTAAATCATTACATATTTGGCACATTAACTAAATAAAATTTACATTCCCTTTACCATATTAATTTAACTCTTTGGCATATAAAAAGGAATCAAGCTTAAACACTTAAGAACTTACCTCGAATGTTGCTGAACGATTACAATGGCTATTCGATTACTTTCTCTTTTCTCTTATCCGAATTTGCCCCTCTAGCTCTTGAGCTTTAAATTTAAAGATTTTAAACTAGTCATTATTCGACTATTCAAGCATCACTTTCAAAATATAATATATATATTCAACTTTCACACCTACTGATCATAGTAAGCTTATAAGAAATCAATAAGCAACTCATTAACAAATTTTTGTCAATGTTTACCACATAATCATAATTTCACTGCAAGTTGTCTTCCTGAGCAACAGTCACTAAATCATTTATAACTGGAGCTGCGAAACTCCAAATCAAGTGCTGTTAATTTTATCTGAAAATAGACCCATATATATTTTACCCATAAAATTTTCAAGATTTTTGGTTTGGCCAATAAATACCAGATATTTCTTAAAGTTTTCCTTGTTTCACTGCTTGACTAATCTGACCACTCTTCACTACGAATCAAATTTCTCATTGTACAGAATTCAAAATATGTTCTTGTTTATTTCATTTGAAACTAGACTCATTCAGGAGTCTAAGAATATAAACTTAATCTTATAACCATTTTTTTACAATTTATAATGATTTTATGAAAACAGAACAGAGGATCTAGAAGTCATTCTGACCCTGTCCCACATCACTTCAAATATCTCATCATCAGAAATTCTTTTGCTTACACAGTTTCTTTTATAAGAAACTAGACTCATTAAGCTTTAATCAAATATTTTATTCAGCTTCTAACTCATCTCCCATAATTTATGGTGATTTTCCAAATTCACGTTACTGCTGCTGTCCCAAGCAGATTTATTACCAATTCACTCTTTCACACATACCTTGCATGCATGTTATTTAAACATGCATATCACAAATCAATCATCACATACCTATAACTTCACTTAAGCGCAATCTTCCTTTCATCATTTTAAAGCACAACATTACTCAATATTATCCAAGTTCACATTCGGCCATAATACACACAACATGTTAGCCGATTTTCTCCCCTTAGCATCTAAGGCACATGCATGCTCATTTGCTTGGCTCAACTTCATCTATTCTCCATTTTTTATCGATAGAACATGAAACAACAACCATTTCTCTCATTTCCATTCATGAACGAATGCTCACAACACAACCAATAATCAAAAATATGCTTCATGGGTTAAGGTAGAAACAAGAAAAACCCATGAACATCAAAATAGAAGCAAAGCACCATGAACTCACCTTGCATTTTCTTCCCCAAGTGACTGAACATTCAAGAGCTCTTTTCCTCTCCTTTCTCTTCTATTTTCGGCTACCATGAACATGGATGGACAAACTTTTCCCTTCCATCATTTTGTTATTTTTAGTCTTTATTTTATGACATAAAATGACACATATCAATTAGTACCATAACTTCATGTCTTAAATTATTATTATCTAATGCACATGTTGCTTCCCACCAACATCATGGCTGGCCACTACACATAAAATGGGGAGTTTGACATGCAAATCCTCCCATTTTACACTACAAATTATTTGCCCACTACAATTTGGCCTATAGCATTTTTCAGAAATTTTAACATAGGTCCTATTTCATAATTTTACTCTCAAATGACAAAATCAAAGCATGAAATTTTCACACATGCACTTTCACATATAATAAACACAGAGTATAACATTTAATTATTTCTGTGACTCGATTTTATGATCCCGAAACCACTTTTCGACTAGGGCCAAATTAAGGCTGTCACAGTTCCTTTATTTGTAAACCTAGTTTTTTCTCCACTTCTTCACGAAACTCTTTGAATTTATCAATGGTTTCACTTTTATGGTGCATCAGGTATACATACTCATATATGGAGTAGTCATCAATAAAGGTTACATAATACTCGTAACCACCTCTTGCACTGACGCTCATGGGGCCACATACATTAGTGTGCACAAGTTTTAGGGGTTTTTTGGCCCTCGTTCCTTTTACATTAAAATATTGATTAGTCATCTTACCTTCCAAGAAAGATTCACATTGTGGAAGATCAACTTCTTTAAGGGAACTAAAGATGTTGACTTTCACAAGTCTAGTGATTCTTTCTCAGTTAATATGATCAAGTTTCAAATGCCAAAGGTACGCCTCATTAGAGTGAGAAGTTTTAAGTCTTTTATTTAATATTTTACTCTCAAGCAATGTGTAAATATTTTGTAACAGCCTATTTTTCAGTGGTGCCAAAAACAATAGTTTCAGGACCACCAAATTCGACGAGTAAGTTCGTAAATATTATTATTTAATATTTACGAGTCAAATGTGATTTTAAAAAAGTTTTTGATTTGGTAATTTATGTTATTTAAGAAGTTAATTATGTTAAAGTGGTAAGACCCTAAAGTTTAGTGGTTTTAGAAAATGAGGTATTGGGACCTCATTTCTATAAACCGAGTCGTAAATATTTTTATAAATATGTAACAACCCGATTTTGGGTCTAGTCAAAATATTGGTTTGGGGACCACAAATCCAACATAGAAAAATTTAATTTTCTTATATTTTTATGGTCTATAGTTTTAGGGAATGATTCTGTCAAAATTTTCGTTGTAATAGTCTGATTTAAGGTCTAGCCAAAATAGTGGTTTTGAGACCACAAATTCGACGTAGAAAAATTTATTTTTCTTATATTTTTATGGTCTATAGTTTTACGAAATGATTTTGTGAAAATTTCGTTCAAAAATTTTGACGTTTGAGCACTCAATTTAGCAAAAAGGACTAAATTGTAAAAAGTGCAAAACTTGAGTTCTATATGCTAAAGGTGTTTATTTCCTCTGAGATTTTAAATTAGAGGTCCTTAAATGGTCATTAGACCATTTTTTAAGTTAGTGGACAAAAATGGACATGAAGTAAGAGAAATTTTAGTGTTTTAAGAAAAGACCATTTTGGTTATTTTGTAATTAAATGAATAAAAATGCAAAAATCAAGCCAAAATCTTTGTCCATCTTCCTCACCATAGCCAAATTTTAGAAGGGGAAGCCATAGCTAAGGTTTGGCCTCCAAGCTTGATTGTAAGTCCGTTTTCTGCCCATTTTTAATGCTTTTTACATTTTTGAAATCATTGCAACTTGATCTACCTATTTCTAGCACTAATTTGAGGAATGATTAAGGTATATGGTTTGAAACATGTTAGACATGTGTGTATTTTGATGGCTAATGGTAGAAAATGCATGTTTGTTGTTAGAAAAATAACTTTTGCTAAGTGATTTTCGGTGAAAATGTCAAAAAATGACTTATTTGTAAAAGTTATAAAATAAGTAGTAAAAGTGTGATTAAATGAAAAATGTGGGTTGGTATGAGTATAATAAAGATTCGGCTAGGCTTGGGTAATGAAGAAATTGGATGAAAATCATTTTACAAGCTTGGGGACTAAAGTGTAAAAAGTTGTAAAGTTAAGGGAAAAAAATTAATTTTGCCATAATATGATTTTTGGGCTAAATTGAATAATGTGAGTATTAAATGAGTTAAATTTGTCATTATAGATTAAGAAAAATGAGGTTCAGACCTAGATTAGGGGAAAAACAAAGTGTTTGATGATTAGGTCAAATTCTATTATTTTTGTACCGAGGTAAGTTCGTATGTAAATAATGCATTGTTATATTTATGTTTTAAATGCTTTAATATTGTATGAAATGTGATTGACACTTTGGATGTATTCGACAAAGTTTTGACAAGTGAGAAATCCCGGTTGAACCTCAAGAATAGAATAGGATACGAGTGACATGTCACTAGGAACCCATGTGTACATACGATTATGTAATTCGAGTAATGGTCTTGTACGTCCTGCCAGTGGCTGGGTAGTCTGACATGTGTTGTGGATACCTAATAGCTTGTGTGAGCAGCACTGTTTAGCTACGTCCCGACTGATAGCTTGTGTGAGCAGGCCTATAAATAGCTCGAAAACGAGCATATATGTATTATGAAATGTGAGGTAGCTTTGGCTACATATATGGCACTTATGTGCAAAATTTTCGAGTATCCGTTAACATTCCGAGTGTTCAACAGGAATGTTAAGTTGTGAAAGGATATGGTTATGTTGCGAGTTGGTATAGGTATGTACGAAAAACTCATAAGTAAGGAACTCTGTATGTAATGAACTCTCAATAAGGTTGTGATTGAGCAAATATATGATTATGAGATTTAATAGCATTTATGTTAACTCACATTATGTTAATTGTATGTTAAATGTGTGGTTATGATGCTTATTATTTTCATAGGAACTTACTAAGCTATATAGCTTACTCCTCTTCCTTTCCCTTGTCTTATAGTGCCACCAAGCTAGCTCGGGGATTGGAAACCATGGGAGATCCACTCACACTATCAACAATTATTTTGGTATCAATGATTTCACATGTATAGGGGACTTGGTTATTTTGTTATGTTTCATAATTGATTTGGCCAAATGTTTTGGTTTATATTGGTTGAATGCTCATTTTTTGTAAGGCCATTTAAAATTGGCTATTATTGTTATAAGCAATTTATATGATGATGTCTTTCATGGATGTGGGAGTTTACATCATTTGGGTTGATAAGTATGTGATGTTGTGTATGATAAATGGTAGCATGTGAATGATGTGTTAATGTCTTGGTTGTGGTTGATTTGGTTGTATGTGTATGCTTGAATTGGTGCTATGTTATGTTGTGCAGGTGTGTGCATTAAAGGGTGGCAAAATGGCTTGGTAAATAGCCTTATTTGTGTCCACACGAGTAGACACACGGGCGTGTGTCTAGGCCGTGTGTGACACACAGCTTGCCGCACGGGCATGTGTTTAGGTCGTGTGTCCTTGCACCTAAATTTTGAGAAATGGAATGATCATAATTGAGCACATGGGCAGAGACACGTCTGTGTGTCTCAATCATGTGAGGGCCACGGCCTTGGACACGGGCGTGTGTCCAGGCGTGTGAAGCTTCACCTATTTAATGAAAATTCATAAATTTTAAATTGACCACAGGGACTAGCACACAAGCGTGTGACCTGGCCGTGTGTCTTCAATTTGTTCTTGAATGACAAACAGAGAGTTACACGGGTTCGGGACACGGGCATGTGTGACCACATGGCCTGCCTACACAGGTGTGTCCCAAATCCACACTGCCGTGTGACTCCTGTTTAGGACAAAAATTTTCTAAGTTTTGTAAAACTTTCCAGAGTTGTCAGTTTAGTCCCGAACCAATGCCAAAGCATGTTTTGGGCCTCGCAGGCTCGTGTTAGGGACTTTATGAGTATTTGCAAATGGTGTTAAATTAGACGGAAATTTATGGTTTGGAAATGAATGTTTGCTTATGTTTAAGTCAGGTAATGCCTCGTACCCTGTTCTGACGTGGAATATAGGTAAGGGGTGTTATAAAATATTTACGAAATGTCATTAAAGTGGTATTAAAATTTCGTTGAAAAACTTTAACGTTTCGATAGTTCATTAAACGAAAAGGACTAAATTGTAAAAGTCAAAAAAGTCAATCGCTATTAGTTTAAAGGTGTTAATTGATTAAAGAATTATAATTGGATGACCTTGTTAAGTAAATTAGCCATCCTAAAGATAGTGCCATGGTTGGATGCTTTAATTTCTTTTAATTATAATGTTTTATATGTTATTTTATTAATAAAATAAAATAAAATGTTAATACAATAATGAAAACATAAGACAAATAAAATATAAGTGAATATTCATAATATTTCTTCTATTTTGGAACCGAATACCATGGAGTTAAAGATGAAGCTTTCGACCATGGTGATTTTCTCTTCCATGGTAAGTGATTATTACCCGATTTTTAGTAATTTTAATGTTTTTGAGATCGTTGCAACTAAGTCTAGCTAGCTCGTACCTATAATTTTGAAACTGTTAAATATTTTGAATGTTGCCATTGATGAATCTAGTGATTTTTTATGTTAAATGATGAATTCGAAATATTAGTTTTTATTTAAAAGTATTTTGTTAAGTGATTTTTGATGAATTTATCGATTAGGGACTAAATTACTAAAATAATAAAAGTACAAGGATTTGATGTGAAATTGTTACAAAAATGGGCTGAAAGAGAGGCTATGAATATTCAACTAGGGTAAAATTTCAATAAAAATGGTTAATTTGCATGTTTTAGGCTCAATGACTAAATTGAATAAAAGTAAAATTTTAGGGGTAATTTTGTAAAAATATCAAAAATAACTTGTAACATCCCAAAATAGGGCCTGTACGGAACAGTGGTTGCGAAACCATAAATCCGAGATAGAAAAGTTTATTCCGATTAATTTTTATAATTTACCGAGTGGTTAGATGCATATGTTAGAGTATCGATGAAAACTTTTATAGATAGCATGCTTAATTTACCTACTATGGCCTAATTCAAAAAGTTGATAAATATGAGTTTTAGATGCTAAAGGATTAAATTGAGGAGTATAATTGAAGTAGAGATCCTTAAATGGAATTAGACCATTAGGTTTTCATGGACAAAAATGAACATATATAAATAAAAATAACTAAAGTTTTAATGAAGGGTATTTTAGTCATTTGGTAATTAAAAGATTAAAAAAGGGAAAAGATGGCAAAATGTGCCCATCTTCTTCATTAGGCCGAAATTTCAAGGGTTCTTCATAGCTAGGGTTTTGTCAAGCTTCCAAGCTTCATAGTAAGTGATTCCAAGCCCCGTTTTTAATGTTCTTTACGTTTTTGAAGTCCTGGTAACTTGATTTAGCTTATTCTAGCAACAATTTAACCTAGGGTTCATATTTGGAAAAATACCCATAGGTGAAATATGTTTATTTTGATGTTTTATGGTAGAATATGAAGCTTGAAATTATGTTAAACTACTTGAGCTAAGCGATTTTACGTGAAAATGAGTAAAACAACATAATTAGTAAAAATACCTAATGGTCATAAGTACATGTTAGAGTGGGAATTTGATGTTGCCGTAGGTAAATAAATGATCAGCATGTCATAAAACATAAGAATTAGGGAAAAAGTTTCATTTTCGAGCCTTGGGGCAAAATTATAAATATGTAAAAGTTTAAGGGAAAAATGGAATTCCAAAGTTAGAGTTAAGGACTGTTTTGATAAATGTGAATATTAAATAAGTTAAATTTGCTATTGTAGATCAAGAAGAAAGAAATTCGGGGTTAGACCGAGGAAAGAAAATGGTTGAGGACTAAATCAAAATATTTGATCGTATTTTGTATCAAGGTAAGTTTGTGGTAAATAAATGCATTGTTTTATTATTTATAATTAATGATTTTATTTTTCAGCATCTATATATTTATTTTGTAAATTTATTCCTTGATGATTCAGACAAGAATTGACGGAGAAATGATACTTAAAAGTCCCGGTTGAACCTTAGGAATGTACAGGATACAAATGTCATGACATTAGGGTTTAAGGATACCAAGTAAGACCATTCCAAGGCATGGCATTGGTAAGTTTTACAAGGCAAGGAAATCACGTAAGACCATGCCAAGACATGGCATTAATAAACTACAATAAGGCAAAGATCCCATGTAAGACCATGCCAAGACATGCCAATGGTGAGTTCATAAGGCAAGGATACCACGTAATACCATGTCAAGACAGGGCAATGGTAAGTTTAAAAAGGAAAGGTACCTGTATATCCTTAGTATTCCCAGTGGGTCAACGGAAAATTTAAAGAGTGTACCAAAGGGAAGGTAAGATAAGTCGATGTTCGAAAGGTTTAGGTTATCTTGATAATTCATTTAGAATGTTGTTATTTATTTACATGCAAACTTACTAAGCTTTATGCTTACTCCCTTTCTTTTCTCTCTTTTTTATAGTATTGCAAAGCCAACTCAGAAAATCGTAAGGATGTCAGAGATCGCCTCACACTATCAACGAGCTATTTCGGTATTTTGTGACTAGAAATACTTTAAGTTATGGCATGTATAGGGACTATGCTATTTTGTGTGTATGTGTTAAATATGACTCCTATTTTTAGTCAAATTTGAAAAATAATCTTTTAGTTAAACTCTGTTTACTTGTTTCAATCAAACACTGATTAATTTAGATTATTTTATTATTATTTGACCTATGAATTTAGCTTGTAAATAGGCTCTTTTACAGCCTTAGAAAAAAACACCCATTAGAGATTAGAACTCATAACACATTTAGAGAATTTTGTGTTTACGTTTTGAGGGTTCTTTGTTTTCGGGTTTTCAAGGTTTAGTCTTTATCTCCAACTTTTGTACTCTTCGTTCTTTTGTCATTATAGTAAAATTATCCTTACCCGTGGTTTTTTATTCTCTTTGAAGGAGTTTTTCCACATTAAATTTATGTGTTCAATTTCTCAATTTATTCCGCTATTTTTCTTGTTCGTTTCTTAATCGGGTTGATCCTAACAAGTGGTATTAGAGCTAATTCAATTTTCATAGATCAACTCATTTAGAGATGGCAACAACAAGGTTTGAAATTAAGAAGTTGATGGTGAGACAAATTTCAATTTGTGGCAAGTTCAGATAATGGCAATTCTAGTTCAATCCGGTTTGAAAAAGGTTGTTACCGGAAAAAAGCCTGAGAATCTAAATAAAACAGAATGGGAAGAGCTTGATGAAAAGGCTTTGTTTACAATCTAGTTGTGCCTCGCAAATACGGTATTGTAGGAGGTATTGATGGAGAAAACCTCATCTACCTTGTGGAAAAGGTTAGAAACTCATTATCTGACTAAGTTTCTGGCTAACCGTTTAGTGTTGAAACAACGTCTATTTACATTCTGCATGAACGAAGGTGAGCTTCTTAGAGATCACATCAGTCAATTCATTACTCTTTTAAATGATTTAAAGAACGTTGAGGTTCATATTGATGATGTAGATCAAGCTATGCTCTTTACCTCCTTCATACAAGTTTCTCAAGGAGACCCTGATTTATGGCAGAGACAAACTCTCGTTTGAAAATGTGAAGGGTCATTAGTTGAGTAGAGACAAACTCGACAATGAGCTTCATTTGGATAGCAAGACAGATAGGCAAGCTTCTATTTTGGTAGCATCAAAGAAACAAGACAAAATGTGTTGCTATTGTAAAAAGTTAGGTTATGTCAAAGCAGATTTTTATAAACTGCGACATAAGAGAGCTGTTGAGAGTAACAAGGAAGATGTAGCTGGTGCTAATTTGGTTGATGAAAATGGTGATGATTTCTTGTTAGTGTCAACAAGTGATAACTTTAAGCTCACGTCCGAGTGGATCCTAGATTCAGGATGTCCTTTCTACATGTGTGTGACACCCCTAAAGTGACCCTAGTCGGAAAGCGATTTCAGGACCGCTAAACCGAGTCACCAAATTATTTGAATGTGATATTTATTGTCTAAAATATGTGATTATGAAGGTGTGAAAGTTTTAGGCTTTGATTTAGTAAATTTGCATGTGAATTTAGTCAAAAGGACTTATGGGTGACATTTTTGAAATGTGATAGGCTAATCTACAAGGACCTAATAGTGCATGTAATCAAAAGGGAGGACTTGCATGTCAATTTTCCCCTCTAATATGTAGTGGCCGGCCATGAGCATGGGTGGACAAGATGTTATGGCTAAAAACATGTCATAAACATGTTGGGGTAGTGCATTATGTAAGGATTAATAAAATAAAGAGCATGGGTGGACAAGATGTTATGGCTAAAAACATGTCATAAACATGTTGGGGTAGTGCATTATGTAATGATTAATAAAATAAAGGGCATGGGCAATAAAATATTAGTGTTAGTAGGATGAGAAACAAAAAAAGAAAAGAAAGGATGTGTGTGATTGTCCCCCCCCATTGCCGTGATGAAAACAAAGAAAAAAAAGTGTCCATCCTTTAACATTTCTTTTGGCTGAAAATTCTAAGGAGGAAGGAAGAAGAAGAGGATTTTCTTGCTTCATGTTCGGTTGGTTGGTGTTTAGGAGGAGGAAATGTTGAAGAGATTCGGCCATGCTTGTAGCTAGGTTAAGGTAAGTTTGATGTTGTTCCATGAGATTCATGCATACTTTTGATGTTAGTTTGAGTTCTACCTAGCCTATGGTTTAAATCTTGCTATGTGATGAAGATGATACTCAGCCATGGGTGTTGTTTTCTTGGTTGGTGTTTGTTTCATGCTAAATCTAGATGAACAATGGGGTTGTCATTTAGGTTAAGATCAAAGAAATTAATCTTGTTAAAACTTTGAACTAATAATGCCCATATGTGTGATAGCCGAACATAGACTTTGTTTAAAGTCTTGGTCAAAGGCCGGTTAAGTGTTTTGGAAATGATTAAGCTAGGTGTTTGATCTTTTTGGTTCGGCATAGTACATAAAATGTTGCTAGATGGAGAAAAAAATTCGGCCAGCACGAGGTGTGCTAAGGTAATCGGCCTCAACATAGACATGCATGTTCGGCCACACGAATGAATGCATAGATTGATGTTGTACATTCGGCTATAGGTAAGCATAATGATGATCCTATCTTGACTTAGACAATCGGCTCAAGGAGAATTTGTTAAGTGCTTAGTTAATTGATATTAGGTTAATGATGTGTGTATTTGGTCATAAAGGTGCACATCAGGAAATGTTTGATTAATTGTACTAAATTGCTTAATGTGATTAAAAATGCGTATGACCATTTTGTATTTGAGCTAAAGGTGGCCATATGACCTATCAAATTCATTGTCATATTCGGCCATAAGCTAGCATAATGAGACTTTAATAAGTTAAATTTGTTTGAATTAGCTCAAGAGCTTAGAGGACCAAAGTTGGATAAAGGAAAGGAAAAAGTGATCGAATAGCCGCCGAAATCGTTCAACAACATCCGAGGTAAGTTTTAAGTGATTAAACGTTGAGTAAATTCAATCATAATAGGACATAATGAGTTGATTTAATAAGATATGATATGGCCATGATATGTTCTAAGCTCAAATGGTAAGTTCTTAAGTGTTTGAGCTTGGGAATTTAAGGGTAATTTGAAATAGTCTACTTAGGACAGCAGCAGTAATGTGACTTTAGAAAATCACCATAAATTTATGGATTTGAATTAGAGGCTGAATGAGACATGAAATTAAAACTTAATGAGTCTAGTTTCTTATAAAAGAAATCAAATACAACACATTTTGAATTCTGTAAAATGAGAAATTTGATTCGTAGTGAAGAGTGGTCAGATTAGTCAAACAGTGAAACAGGGGAAACTTTAAGAAAAAGCTGGTATTGATTGGTCAAACCTAAAATTCTGGAAATTTTATGGATGGAAGATAAACGAGTCTATATTCAGGAAAAATTAACGAAAAGTGATTTGGAGTTTTGTAGCTCCAGTTATAAATAATTTAGTGACTATTGCTCAGGAAAAACAGCTTGTGCTGAATTTGAAATTGTGTTGTAAACCTTGATAAACTTGTTTTAGTTGCTCATAAGCTATTGATTAAACCCATACGTGAATTCTAAATTGTGATATTGGAAAATGATAGATGTAGATTCAGCCAAGACAGTGTGTATACGTGAAAGTATATGTGGTATGTGAAGTATATTTGGATAATTGTGATGTGAATACATGAAAATCTATATTTTGATTTAGGATTCTATGTGATGGATGTGAACATGCATATATGAGATAAGGCCTAATGGCCGATGTGATGAATGTGAAAGTGTATATATGTGATAAGGCCTAATGGCCGATGTGATGAATGTGAAAGTGTATATATGTGATAAGGCCTAATGGCCGATGTGATGAATGTGAAAGTGTATATATATGTGATAAGGCCTAATGGCCGATGTGATGAATGTGAAAGTGTATATATATGTGATAAGGCCTAATGGCCGATGTGATGAATGTGAAAGTGTATATATATGTGATAAGGCTTAATGGCCGATGTGATGAATGTGAAAGTGTATATATGTGATAAGGCCTAATGGCCGATGTGATGAATGTGAAAGTGTATATATGTGATAAGGCCTAATAGCCAATGTGATGGATGTGAAAGTGTATAAATGTGATAAGTCCGAAGGGCATTTGTGTCAGTACTATATCCGGGTTAAAACCCCGCAGGCTTTATGCGAGAATATTATCATTGATTAATGTCCGTAAGCTTCGTGCTCGTACTATATCCGAGCTCTAAAGACCCGATGACTACGTGTGGGGATTTTGTCCGGGTAAGATCCGATAACTTCGTGTGGAGATTATGTCCGGGTAAGACTTCGTAATAAGAATTGCTTATAAATATATTCAATGCGAAAGGTTAAACAGGTATGTACTCCAAGTTTATATGTGAGCTTGATTTGCACTAAATCATAAGGTAGTTATGTGATGCATACGAGAGCAATCTATGAGACTATTCCTATGATTATGTGACATCGGATCAGTGTGAGAGGTTATGTGAAATCATACGATATATCTATGTCACATGAGCTCACTTTTATGTGAAAGTTTATCTGCCTATTGTATATGATGAGATGTGCATATTCGGTAAAGGGATGGTATGCCCGAAGGAAGAGTGAAATAAAAATACGAACAACTATGTTATAATTTGATTGTTATCTGTTGACACTGCTTAAAACTTACTAAGCATTGTAATGCTTACTCCGTTTACTCTGTTTCCTCTGTTTTATAGATCTCATTTGGAAGCTACAGGCTCGAGGATCATCAGCAACTAGTCACACTATCACTATCCACTGTTTGGTACTGCTACGTTTTGGATTATCTTATGGCATGTATAGAATAGACTAGTGGCGGAAGAATATTTTTGGTTAATGTATATAAGCCATGCGAAAATGGCATCTTTTGAATGTTTACTTAGAGAAGTTTAAATTTTATCCCTGGCTGTGCTTAGTACTTATTTAAATGAATGATCTTTATTTCAAGAAAAAAATTCAAAATTTTACTGTTCTGACATGAGTTACAAGTCCGGTAATGCCCCTTACCTATTCCGGCGACGGTTACGGGATAGGGGTGTTACATTTTATTGGTATCAGAGCTACAGTTTAGTCGATTCTAGGACTAACGTAGCACGCGTGAGTCTATTTATACATGCCAGAAAGTGATAAAATGATAGTGTGATGATTTTTGGCTATTAAAATGTGTTTGCTGTATTGTAATGAATCTTGATCCCGATCGAGCTGTAGCAAGCTTCTGACTATGAGAATTTGCGGTATAACTTCACTTAGATATGCCTAAATTATTAAGTTGATCAGGTGCGTATCATGTACTCGTATTTGAATTTCGATTTGGATTGAATTATAAGGGTATAAGTGATGCAATTTTAAAAGAGTGTTATGACTATAAATGTGATTTTTGTATGTGGCTATGGAACTGGAAGTTGAATGGTCGATAAGCATGTTGTGTTTGTATTCAAGTAATGTAAATGATATACTAATGTGTATTGCTATATGTGTATATGTACATGAGAATTGAGAGTGATATATCCGGGCTAAGTCCCGAAGAGCATTCGTGCTAGTGATATATCCGGGCTAAGTCCCGAAGAGCATTCGTGCTAGTGATATATCCGGGCTAAGTCCCGAAGAGCATTCGTGCTAGTGATATATCCGGGCTAAGTCCCGAGGAGCATTCGTGCTAGTGATATATCCGGGCTAAGTTCCGAAGAGCATTCGTGCTAGTGATATCCGGGCTAAGTCCCGAAGAGCATTCGTGCTAGTGATATATCCGGGCTAAGTACC
Source organism: Gossypium hirsutum (assembly GCF_007990345.1). Lineage (NCBI taxonomy): Eukaryota > Viridiplantae > Streptophyta > Magnoliopsida > Malvales > Malvaceae > Gossypium > Gossypium hirsutum. The sequence continues at coordinate 92,026,004 of NC_053424.1, forward strand.
GAGGAGCATTCGTGCTAGTGATATATCCGTGCTAAACCCCGAAGAGCATTCGTGCTGGTGTTATATCCGGGCTAGGTCTCGAAGAGCAATCATGCTGGTGACGTGTATTCGGGCCTTCATGCCTAGTAGGCTTCGTGCCGGTAATTTGAGCAAAGTTTAAGTGCTCATTACTATACGAATTCAAATTTAAATGAGATGATATGTTTAAAAGTGTACATACATGATGTTTATAGTCTTGGTTAAGTCATTTCAATGTGTATTAACGAATGAATAAGAGCACTATGTGTGTGAATGATTAGAGGCACTGTGTGTGTACGAATTCCTTTAACCGAGCACTATGAGTGCGAGATCGGTCAGTGGGCACTAAGTGTGTGAAGTGGAATTCATGTAAGACCTCGTTTGGGACGAAGGCATAGATTTGAGATAGTGTGTAAGACCATGTCTGGGACATGGCATCGGCTCGATATGTGAGAATATGTAAGACCATATCTAGGATATGGCATTGTAAGAGCTATATGTGCTTAATGAGTATCCGTAATGATTTCGAATGATTCAACGGGTATATTTAAGATGATAAATAAAGTAAGATCAGAATAAGTGAATACGTAAAAAAAATGGTGGATATGTTGTTAAGGAATGGATTTATGTTATATGTGCACTTAAGTGCTTAGTTGAAAATGTGTTATGGATTTAGTCTATGAGATTCTCGGTATATGAAGTTATATGTGCTATTGCTGAATGGACACTATTTTGTTAATCTTGTTCAAGAAATTATTTTGATTAAGTTTCGACATTCGAAAGTTTGAAAGAATTTTTGATGAATGTTGATAATTTTGGATATACGAGTTATGCGCTAGAATAAATCTCATGCCAGTGTATTACATTAGGCTTTATGCCTATTCGACTGTATACGGGTAACGTTAACTATGATTGAATGTGCTAAATGAACTAAATGTTCAGGTACGTGGAAGTTGACTTTTCTTTTGGAAATGAGTTAAGTCGAATATTGAGATGTGATAAAGTTATAAAGGATATTTATTGGGATGTTTGAGTATATGTGTACTTTCGGTTAGGTTACAGCTTATACATGAATGAAAATGTGGGTTACAAATATGTGGGTTGATGATGTGAATTATACATGTTAATATGTGCTTAATATGTGTTTGAAATGCATTTGTGAATTAAATTAAGTGATTATTGCTTATGAAATCTAGAAAATGAGATATATGTGCATACTTGTAGAAATGTTTATGTATTTGTTTTAAGATAAGAAAATGATTTTATAGATCGATGAGAAATCAATAATGAATTACAATTGCTATCGATGAGCTAATGTTTATATGAATATAATTCAATAAGAGGACGTTATCCTAAACTATGCATCGGTAGAAATTTTCGGGGACGAAAATCCCTAAAGGGGGGAAGAGTTGTGACACCCCTAAAGTGACCCTAGTCGGAAAGTGGTTTCAGGACCGCTAAACTGAGTCACCAAATTATTTGAATGTGATATTTATTGTCTAAAATATGTGATTATGAAGGTGTGAAAGTTTTAGGCTTCGATTTAGTAAATTTGCATGTGAATTTAGTCAAAAGGACTTATGGGTGACATTTTTGAAATGTGATAGGCTAATCTACAAGGACCTAATAGTGCATGTAATCAAAAGGGAGGACTTGCATGTCAATTTTCCCCCCTAATATGTAGTGGCCGGCCATGAGCATGGGTGGACAAGATGTTATGGCTAAAAACATGTCATAAACATGTTGGGGTAGTGCATTATGTAAGGATTAATAAAATAAAGAGCATGGGTGGACAAGATGTTATGGCTAAAAACATGTCATAAACATGTTGGGGTAGTGCATTATGTAAGGATTAATAAAATAAAGGGAATGGGCAATAAAATATTAGTGTTAGTAGGATGAGAAACAAAAAAAGAAAAGAAAGGATGTGTGTGATTGTCCCCCCCCCCATTGCCGTGATGAAAACAAAGAAAAAAAAGTGTCCATCCTTTAACATTTCTTTTGGCTGAAAATTCTAAGGAGGAAGGAAGAAGAAGAGGATTTTCTTGCTTCATGTTCGGTTGGTTGGTGTTTAGGAGGAGGAAATGTTGAAGAGATTCGGCCATGCTTGTAGCTAGGTTAAGGTAAGTTTGATGTTGTTCCATGAGATTCATGCATATTTTTTATGTTAGTTTGAGTTCTACCTAGCCTATGGTTTAAATCTTGCTATGTGATGAAGATGATACTCAGCCATGGGTGTTGTTTTCTTGGTTGGTGTTTGTTTCATGCTAAATCTAGATGAACAATGGGGGTTGTCATTTAGGTTAAGATCAAAGAAATTAATCTTGTTAAAACTTTGAACTAATAATGCCCATATGTGTGATAGCCGAACATAGACTTTGTTTAAAGTCTTGGTCAAAGGCCGGTTAAGTGTTTTGGAAATGATTAAGCTAGGTGTTTGATCTTTTTGGTTCGGCATAGTACATAAAATGTTGCTAGATGGAGAAAAAAATTCGGTCAGCAAGAGGTGTGCTAAGGCCGAATATAATTTTGTATATTAATGAGTGATGCATGTGTTGAATTGATGGAATGGAGAGGATGTTTTAATAGTGCATATATGTGTATTAGCCAAGTTTTGAGCTTGAAACAAAATGGTATTTGGTCAATGCAAGTGACCATACTTGTAGAATGTATTAAGTATGCAATCGGCCTCAACATAGACATGCATGTTCGGCCACACGAATGAATGCATAGATTGATGTTGTACATTCGGCTATAGGTAAGCATAATGATGATCCTATCTTGACTTAGACAATCGGCTCAAGGAGAATTTGTTAAGTGCTTAGTTAATTGATATTAGGTTAATGATGTGTGTATTTGGTCATAAAGGTGCACATGAGGAAATGTTTGATTAATTGTACTAAATTGCTTAATGTGATTAAAAATGCGTATGACCATTTTTGTATTTGAGCTAAAGGTGGCCATATGACCTATCAAATTCATTGTCATATTCGGCCATAAGCTAGCATAATGAGACTTTAATAAGTTAAATTTGTTTGAATTAGCTCAAGAGCTTAGAGGACCAAAGTTGGATAAAGGAAAGGAAAAAGTGATCGAATAGCCGCCGAAATCGTTCAACAACATCCGAGGTAAGTTTTAAGTGATTAAACGTTGAGTAAATTAAATCATAATAGGACATAATGAGTTGATTTAATAAGATATGATGTGGCCATGATATGTTCTAAGCTCAAATGGTAAGTTCTTAAGTGTTTGAGCTTGGGAATTTAAGGGTAATTTGAAATAGTCTGCTTAGGACAGCAGCAGTAACGTGACATTAGAAAATCACCATAAATTTATGGATTTGAATTAGAGGCTGAATGAGACATGAAATTAAAGCTTAATGAGTCTAGTTTCTTATAAAAGAAATCAAATACAACACATTTTGAATTCTGTAAAATGAGAAATTTGATTCGTAGTGAAGAGTGGTCAGATTAGTCAAACACTGAAACAGGGGAAACTTTAAGAAAAAGCTGGTATTGATTGGCCAAACCTAAAATTCTGGAAATTTTATGGATGGAAGATATACGAGTCTATATTCAGGAAAAATTAACAGAAAGTGATTTGGAGTTTTGTAGCTCCAGTTATAACTAATTTAGTGACTATTGCTCAGGAAAAACAGCTTGTGCTGAATTTGAGATTGTGTTGTAAACCTTGATAAACTAGTTTTAGTTGCTCATAAGCTATTGATTAAACCCATACGTGAATTCTAAATTGTGATATTGGAAAATGATAGATGTAGATTCAGCCAAGACAGTGTGTATACGTGAAAGTATATGTGGTATGTGAAGTATATTTGGATAATTGTGATGTGAATACATGAAAATCTATATTTTGATTTAGGATTCTATGTGATGGATGTGAACATGCATATATGAGATAAGGCCTAATGGCTGATGTGATGAATGTGAAAGTGTATATATGTGATAAGGCCTAATGGCCGATGTGATGAATGTGAAAGTGTATATATGTGATAAGGCCTAATGGCCGATGTGATGAATGTGAAAGTGTATATATATGTGATAAGGCCTAATGGCCGATGTGATGAATGTGAAAGTGTATATATATGTGATAAGGCCTAATGGCCGATGTGATGAATGTGAAAGTGTATATATGTGATAAGGCCTAATAGCCAACGTGATGGATGTGAAAGTGTATAAATGTGATAAGTCCCGAAGGGCATTTGTGTCAGTACTATATCCGGGTTAAAACCCCGCAGGCTTTATGCGAGAATATTATCACTGATTAATGTCCGTAAGCTTCGTGCTCATACTATATCCGAGCTCTAAAGACCCGATGACTACGTGTGGGGATTTTGTCCGGGTAAGATCCGATAACTTCGTGTGGAGATTATGTCCGGGTAAGACTTCGTAATAAGAATTGCTTATAAATATATTCAATGCGAAAGGTTAAACAGGTATGTACTCCAAGTTTATATGTGAGCTTGATTTGCACTAAATCATAAGGTAGTTATGTGATGCATACGAGAGCAATCTATGAGACTATTCCTATGATTATGTGACATCGGATCAGTGTGAGAGGTTATGTGAAATCATACGATATATCTATGTCACATGAGCTCACTTTTATGTGAAAGTTTATCTGCCTATTGTATATGATGAGATGTGCATATTCGGTAAAGGGATGGTATGCCCGAAGGAAGAGTGAAATAAAAATACGAACAACTATGTTATAATTTGATTGTTATCTGTTGACACTGCTTAAAACTTACTAAGCATTGTAATGCTTACTCCGTTTACTCTGTTTCCTCTGTTTTACAGATCTCATTTGGAAGCTACAGGCTCGGGGATCATCAGCTACTAGTCACACTATCACTATCCACTGTTTGGTACTGCTACGTTTTGGATTATCTTATGGCATGTATAGAATAGACTAGTGGCGGAAGAATATTTTTGGTTAATGTATATAAGCCATGCGAAAATGGCATCTTTTGAATGTTTACTTAGAGAAGTTTAAATTTTATCCCTGGCTGTGCTTAGTACTTATTTAAATGAATGATCTTTATTTCAAGAAAAAAAATTCAAAATTTTACTGTTCTGACATGAGTTACAAGTCCGGTAATGCCCGTTACCTATTCCGGCGACGGTTACGGGATAGGGGTGTTACAATGTGTCCCAATAGAGAATGGTTCTCCACATATAATTTGGTTGAAGGTGGAGTTGTACACATGGGAAACGATTAATCTAGTAAGGTAATTGGTAGTGGTAGTGTTAAAATTAGCATGCACGATGGAACGATTAGGACACTCTCAAATGTCAGGTATGTACCTGATTTACGAGAGAATCTTATCTCCTTGAGTATTTTAGACTTGAAAGGATGCGAAATTAACATCGAGTCGAGTGGCATTAAAGAATCTCGTGGAGCTCTCATTTTGTTAAAAGGTAAAAGAACCGACAGTCTTTATATTCTGGAAGGTTCTACAGTGACCCGTGAAATCAGATGTCCCTCATCCATTACAGAGTTGAAGTCAACTCGTTTGGAGCGGAGGCAACTTGGCATAGGAGGGAAAAAAGGTGTGACCGTTTCGTTGAAGAGTGGTTCTCTTTTGGATGCAGGTTTTGAAAAGTTAGGGCACTGTGTTCGTGAAAATCAGACCCAGGTTAGTTTTTGATTTGACAGTGTACAAATCGAAGGCTAGAAGTCTTCCAGTTTCTAAGCACAAATTTGACTTAGTTAATCCCCTGTATAGTTCAAGATTGGCTCGTGGCAGGCTTTGGCAAAGATGGCGTTGTGGAAATATGAGTCAAGGTGGAGATTTGTTAAATATGACTCTTATTTTCAGTCAAATTTGAAAAATAATCTTTCAGTTAAACTCTGTTTACTTGTTTCAATCAAACACTGATTAGTTTAGATTATTTTATTATTATTTGACCTATGAATTTAACCTATAAATAGGCTCTTTTACAACCTTAGAAAAAAGACACCCATTAGAAATTAGAACTCATAATACATTAAGAGAATTTTGTGTTTACGTTTTGAGGGTGCTTTGTTTTCGGGTTTTCAAGGTTTAGTCTTTATCTTCATCTCTTGTACTCTTCATTCTTCTACCATTATAGTAAAATTATCTTTACCCTTGGTTTTTTATCCTCTTTGAAAGGGTTTTTCCACGTTAAATTTGTGTCTTCAATTTCTCAATTTATTCCGCTATTTTTCTCGTTCGTTGCTTAATTGGGTTGATCCTAATAGTATGTCCTTATGATATGATTAAAGAATGACATGTGAATACTTGGTAATGATTAGCTTATGATATAGCTAAAATAGCAACAGTGACGTGGTTTTGAAATATCACTAAAAATTTTAGAAATGGAATTAAATGGTGAAAGAGATATAGAATTAAAGCTTGTTGATCCTATTTTCATAGGAAAGAAACATAACAAGCAAAGGAAGTCTATATTCTAATATATTTAAATTTGTGGAGGACTGGTTCAGAGTGACTTCGTGATCCCCTGTTCCAAATTTTGAAAATCACTAGAAATTGTAAAAAAATAATTATAAGTCATAGTTTATAAGTCTAGATTTCTTAGTGAGTCTATTTTCATTAGAAACAAACATACATATTATCCAAACTCTTTATAATGAGATAATCGATTTTAAGTGAAGAGAGGTCAGGTCCGTTGAGCTGCGAAACTGGGGAAATTTTAATGAATAAATTGTACTAATTGGCCAAATCAAAAATTCTAGAAAATTATGGTAAGAAGATATATGAGTCTAGTTTCAGGAAAAATTTATGGATTTAAATTTCTAGTTTCGTAACTAGAGTAATAATTAATTTAGTAACTGTTACGCAGATGGACAGTTTTATTACGATAGAGAAATAAATTATTTATATTTGTGTAAGTAATTGGAAACTTTTTAATGTTCCCAGTTTGGTCCCGAACCGTTCCAATTGCACGTTTTAGGGCCTATAAAGCCATTTTTAGGGATTTATTGGATGAATGCGAGTGAATTAATTTTAAAAAATATTTATGCCCCGAACAAGTAAGATAAGTCTGGTAACGCCTCGTGCTCGACTCCGGCGACAGTCTTGGGTAAGTGGTGTTACATTTATTGGTATCAGAGCAAGAGTTTAGTCCGTTCTTAAAATATTCACTATGAGTAAGAGTCTAGCTATACATGCCACACTTATATTTTGATAGTGTGACGACTCCAGACGATTTTAAAATGTTTTTCTTTTATAGTTATGGATCTCGAACGAGTTGGTGCAGATGATGTAGAAAGTAACGCACCCACTCCCTTAGAAGGGACGGTGCCACTAGATAGTAGTGAAAGGCCCGTTATAGTTAGTCACGAAGGAAGGGCTCGAGAAGCCTTCTTCCAAGCTATGAATGAATAGTTAGCCGAGTTCGTTCGTATGAATCTGACCGTTAGACCTCCACCCCCTCATTATCCATGTAGCTTCCCCAGTCATAGATACAGTAAGAAGAGAGAAGCCACCAGTTGATAAAATTAGAAAACAAGGGGCTGAAGAGTTTCAGGCTACTAAAGATGACGATGTAGAGAAAGCTGAATTTTGGCTCGAGAATACTATTAGGGTCTTTAATGACTTATCCTGCACACGTGAAGAGTGCATGAAGTGTGTTGTATCACTTTTACGAGACTCGACTTACCATTGGTGGAAGTCACTTGTGTCAGTAGTACCGAAAGAGAGGGTTACTTGGGATTTCTTTCAGGAGGCGTTCCGTAAGAAATACATTAGTCAGAGGTTCATCGACCAGAAAAGAAAAGAATTCCTTGAACTAAAGCAGGGTAAGATGAAAGTGACTGAATATGAATGTGAATTTGTCAGACTCAGTAATTATGATCAAGACTGTGTGTCTACTGAAGTTATTATGTGCAAGAGATTTTAAGATGGGCTCAATGATGATATTCGACTATCACTCGGTGTTTTAGAAATAAAAGAGTTTGTTATTTTAGTTGAACGAGCTTGTAAGGCAGAGAACTTGCTATAAGGAAAGGGTAAAGCTAAAATTGAGATGCAAGAACGAAGAAAAGCAGATGAGTAAGTCATTTCAGTCTACATCCAAGAGGCCTAGAAAGTTCTCTACGAGATTTAATTTTTCAGCAGGCTATTCTAGCCGAAACAAGAGTAGAAGATTTATGGGTCAGAAAGCTCAGACCACTTCAATTGCGAGTGTTGGCAGTATTCAGCCTGATAGACCTGAGTGCCCTCAATGTGGTCAATGTCATCCAGGTCAATGTCGAGCAACTGAGAATGGTTGTTTTCAATGTGGTGCATCGGATCATTTCATTTGGGAGTGTCCTGAGATGGTTAAAAGAGAAGAAATACCGAGTGGAAGATCAGGCAATGCCTCCGTCCTCAGAGAAGTTCGGGAATAGGGGTAGGTAGAGGTGCATCTAGAGATTCAATAGTGAGACCAGATCTTAGAGCATGTAACACCCCTTACCCGTATCCGTCGCCGAAACAAGGTACGAGGTATTAACAAATTATAGTATATACTATTAAATAAAACCCAACAAAAATATGGCGTGCAATTTGATCATGGATCATTATAACATATGCCATTAACAATACAAACCAACTTCAAAGGCTTCGTACGAAATGATTAGTTTGATACTATAAGTATTAATTTAAACCTAGACAATTATGACACATAACAAAATAACTAAGCCTGCTATACATGCCATATTTCAAAATGTTGAGTTCAGATACCAAGAGTATTGATAGTGCGGGCGGATCTTCTACGATCTCTGACTCCTGTGCTAGCTGGATGACACTATAAGACAAAGAAGAGAAAAGAAAGTAAGCTTATAGCTTAGTAAGTAAGTATATAAATAACAAATAAGGAATCTAATATGTTTACAACATAACTCAATTATATCATATTTTTAATTTTACTGTTGACTCCAATTTGATCAAGCTGTCCCTCCTGCGTTATGATCACTAAATAAATCATAACTCGAGTTACGAAACTCGAAATTCAAATCCGTAAAATTTCCCTGAATCTAGGCTCATAAAAATTCTTACAAATTTTTTTCTAGAATTTTTGGTTAGCCAATTAGGACATTTTATTAGTTAAAGTTTCCCCTGTTACACAGCTCAACTGATCTGCCTCGGTTCATTACGAATTGAATTTCTCTAATTACACAATTCAAATAACCATGAAACCTATTTCATTTAAAACTAGACTCAATAAGGAATTTATACATATAAACTATATTTCTTAATTTGTTTTGTACAATTTTTAATGATTTTTCAAAGTTGAAACAGGGGATCACATAGTCATCCTGAGCAAGTCTCACACAATTGTAAATATCTCAAAATATAGAATTCCTTTGCTTGTTCTGTTTCTTTTATATGAAAATAGACTCATTAAGATTTATTTTCACATATCATTCAACCTCTAATTAAATTCCTTCTATTTTTGGTGAATTTTCAAAATCACGTCACTGCTACTGTCCAAAACAATTTTAAATTTCACTCTTTCACACATTTTTTATACTAACCTCATTTTAACTTACATATATATATACCACAAATAATTTTCACCACATTTCATACATTACAAGTGTAGGTCCACGACTACAATGTCACCACAAAACCATCCCCTTGAACAATTCGGATTAATCCTCGATACTTGATGGTTTCAGCACACAGCCCCACCATCATATTTCATTTAATTCGGCTCTCTTGTACACATGATGAACACTTAGTACCACTCATGCGACTTAGCCGATTTTTCTCGTAGCTCTCTTGTTTACATGGTGTCCTTCACTTGGAATCACGCATGCGACCTAGCTACATTTATCTCTCACGTAGCTCTCTTGTCTACATGGGATACATCCCGTATCACACAAGTGACCTAGCTACTATATAGTATCTCGTAGCCTTCTTGTACACATGATGTGCACTCGGCACCATGCATGTGACCTAGCTACGCTCCCTCTATTTTATTCGATTTTTTCGAATGTTCAACCGGGATCTCTCTCTCTATTACTTATTTCCATTCTTCCAATTGTCGATTTATACTTCAACATCAGCTAATATATATATAATAGGCTGAAATATAAGAATGTAAATGAGGTTAATGTATTATTTACATACAAGCTTACCTCGGTGCAAAATATGGGAATTTTGCAATTTAGTCCAAAACTTTCTCCTTCCCCCGTTCGAGGTCAATTCCATGCCTTTCTTGATCTATAACAACAGATTTAGCTCATTTAACACTCGAACTATTTATTTTAATCCAAAAATCACATTATACAAAAATTACATTTTTGCCCCCTAACTTTTACAAAATTATGATTTTTCCCCAAGGCTCGGAAATTTAATTTCAGCCCTTATTCTTATGTTTAATGACCTACTGATCATTTTTCTCTTCTATGGCAACATCAAATTCTCACTCTAACACATAGTTATGAACAATAGGTATTTTTATCGATTATGCCGTTTTGCTCGTTTTCGTTAAAAATCGCTTAGAAAAGATCGTTCTCCTAACTTCAAACATTCATATTCTACCATCAAACAAAAAAATACATGCCTATCATTCATGGGTAAATTTTTAAACATAAACCCTAACTCGAACTAATGGTAGAAATAAGTAAACCGAGCTATGAGGATTTCAAAAATGTGAAGAACATTAAAAATGGGGCTTGAAATCACTTACTATGAAGCTTGAAAGTTGAAGAAACCCTAGCTATGGAGGAGAGCAATTTTCGGCAGCAACTAATGAAGATGGTAACCAATTTTGTGTTATTTTTCCCATTTTATTTCATTTAATATACAAATGACCAAAATGCCCTTACTACTAATCTTTCAAAAAAATTCCCTCCATGTCCAGCTTTTGTTCATAACTTAAGAATGGGTCAAATTGCTATTTAAGACCTCCTAGTTAATATCCCAAAGCAATTTCATACTAAAAACTTCTAAAACATGAGTTTTACAATTTATTCGATTTAGTCCCTAATCTCAACTTAAGCGCGAAATGCACAGAATTTCATCACGAAATTTTCACGAAATCATGAAATCATGCCATAAACCCCCAAAATAATTGTAAAACAATTATTTCTATCTCGGATTTGTGGTCACAAAACCACTATTCTGATTAGGCCCTAATTTGGGTTGTCACAATTCTCCCCCCTTTAGAGATTTTCGTCCCCGAAAATCTTACCGGTAAAGAGGTTCGGGTACTGTTTCATCATAGCTTCCTCGAGTTCCCATGTAGCCTCTTCTATCCCATGTCTGTGCCACAATACTTTCACTAAGGATATACTTTTATTTCTTAACTGTTTAATTTCTCGAGCCAAAATCTGTATTGGTTCCTCCTCATAGGTCATATCTGGTTGAATCTCAATTTCTGTTGGAGAAATCACATGTGAAGGATCAGAACAATAATGTCACAACATTGATACATGAAACACGTTATGAATTCTTTCTAACTCTACCGGTAAGGCCAACCGATATGCCACTGGTCCAATCCTCTCAGTAATCTCGTACGACCCAATAAAACGCGGACTCAACTTGCCTTTTCGGCTAAATCTCAGAATCTTTTTCCATGGTGACACCTTCTAGAACACTTTATCACCCACCTGAAATTCAATCTCTTTTCTTTTTAAATCTTCATATGACTTTTGTCGATCTGAAGCAGCTTTCAAGCAATCCCGAATTACTTTTATTTTCTCTTCGGTTTCTTTAACTAGATCAACTCCATGAATTTTTTTCTCACTAAGTTCGGTCCAATATAAAGGAGTCCGACACTTACGACCATACAAGGCTTCGTACGGTGCCATTTGTATACTTGACTGATAACTGTTATTGTAATATCCCGAATTAGGGCCTAATCGGAATAGTGGTTTCGTGACCATAAATCCGAGATAGAAATAATTATTTTATAATTATTTTGAGGTTTATGATATGATTGCATGATTGTTTGAAAATTTCGTGATGAAATTCTATGCCTAAAGTGCTTAAATTGAAAGTAGGGACTAAATCGAATAAGTTGCAAAACTTGCATTCTAGAAGTTTTTAGTATAAAATTGTTTTGGAATATTAATGAGGAGGTCTTAAATAGCAATTTGACCAATTTTAAGTTCATGGACAAATTTAGGACATGGAAGGAATTTTTGGAAAGTTTAGTAGTAAGGGTATTTTGGTCATTTAGTTATTAAAATGAATTAAAAACAAAATTAAAAGCCAATTTTTGTCCATCTTCTTCATTAGGCTGAAATTTCAAGGGTTCTCCATAGCTAGGGTTTGTTTCAAGCTTCCAAGCTCCATAGTAAGTGATTCCAAGCCCTGTTTTTAATGATTTTTACGATTTTGAGATCCCGGTAACTCGATAAAGCTTATGTTAGCAATAATTTAACCTAGGGTTTATATTTGGAAAAATACCCATAGGTGAAATTTGTGTATTTTAATGTTTTATGATAGAATATGAAGTTTTAAATTATGTTAGACAACTTGTACTACTCGATTTTAAGCAAAAACGAGTAAAAGGGCTTAATCAGTAAAAATACCTAATAGTCACAAGTACATGTTAGAGTGAGAATTTGATGTTGCCATAGAAGAGAAAAGTGATCAGCATGTTGTAAAACATAAGAATAAGGAATAAATTTTAATCCCGAGCCTAGGGGCAAAAATGTAAATATGCAAAAGTTTAGGGGTAAAATTGTAATTTTTCCAAAATTTGAGTTAAGGATTAATTTGATAATGTGAGTATTAAATAAGCTAAATGTGTTATTTTGGATCAAGAAAGACGTGGAATCGACCTCAATCGAGGAAAAGAAAAGATTGTGGACTAAATTGCAAAATCTTTGTATTTTGGTACCAAGGTAAGTTCATGTGTAAATAATGTAGCATAATGGTTATTTTTAAGTTATTGATGTTAATTATATGTTATGCTGAATTTTATTATGAAATGTATGCTTTGTGGTTAATTTCAAATAATATGTAAATTATGTGAACTACTTGTTAAATATAATTGTTACCGAGTATTGATTTCAGCATTCTACGGAAGACGGCAAGGATAAGTGTTCGAGGAAAAAGCCCGTTTGAACCTTAGGAATAGATTAGGATACAAGTGACATGTCACTAGGATGGTTGAGCATCCGAACTCGTTGAGTTGAGTCCGAGTTCACTTATGGATGCGAATGTCCAAACTCGTTGAGTTGAGTCCGAGTTCATGAGATGTAACTAGGCATCCGAACTCGTTGAGTTGAGTCCGAGTTCACTTATGGATGCGAACGCCCGAGCTCGTTGAGTTGAGTCCGAGTTCGCTTATGGGCGGGTTACATGATTGCTTGATTGAATATGTGGCACTTATATGCAAATTATCCATGTATCCGAATTATATTCCGATGTGTTCAACAGGTAAAGTTCTACTTAATGGAGGAATATTCGAGATGTGAAGAGAAGTATTGGTGAGTGATGTGAAATGGTTATTTTGGACAGGTATGTATTTAACCCTTGGATTGAGTATTGATACAACCACGATAAGGTAATAAGATGATGAAAAATGATTAAAAATGTGATATGTGTTTTAGTGATACATGCTAATGTTGATTGGTATGACTGTTTGTTATGTTACTTATTATTTGCATATGAACTTACTAAGCATTTATGCTTACTCCCTCCTTCTTACTCATTGTAGTTTTGGACAAGCCAGCTCAGGAGTCGGGATAGGTCGAAGGCTCAGTCACACTATCCGGAAGACTTTTGGTAATGGCTTGTAAATTTAAGTATGGCATGTATAGCAATATACTTTTTTTGTGTAAATGATCTTATGGTATGGTGATGGAATGGTTGAGGAAATGCTTGATAATTATAAATTATGAAAATATTTAGTTTAGATTATATTTGATGTTAAGGAAAATTATTAAGATACTTAGTGCATAAAAACTCATAAAAGGGATGAAATTTGCCATAAATAGAATACTGCACCAACACTGATGCGAGTTTAAAAATTTAGGAAAAATCATAGAAATTGAACTTGGTGATGGACTACATATCAAATTGAAGCTTATTATGTCTAGTTTCACATGAAATAAATGAAACAGGTAAAGAAATTATATGTTACAAGATATTTGAATTTTAGTGAAACAGGGTCATAGCAGTTTCTGAATCCCCTGTTCCAACTTTAGAAATTCACCATAAATTGTAAAGATATAATTAGGTAGTGTATTTTATAGTCTCAGAATCCTTATTGAGTCTAGTTTCATTATAAATAAACCTCATAGTCATATGAATTTTTTACAGAGAGAAATGTGGTTCGTAGTAAACAGAGGTCTGACCAGTCAAGTCCTGAAATAGGGGTAACTTTAACTAATAAACTGTACTAATTGGCCTAACCAAAATTCTATAAAAAAATTAGTAGATAGGTATATGAGTCTAGATTTATGGAAATTTACGGATCTTGATTTCGAGTTTCGTAACTCAAGATATGATTTTTCTTGTGACTGTGATGCAAGTAGCTTAAAAGCTGTGAATGTAGAAATAAATAATCCAAAGTTCTAAATATGTTAAATTAAGCTTAGTAACACCTCATACTCGACTCCGGCGACAGTCTCGGGCATGGGGGCGTTACATTTAGTGGTATCAGAGCAGGTTTAGTCAGTTCTCGGACTACGTGTTGTATGTACGGATTTTGCTATACATGCCATATGTATGAATTGTGATAGTGTGACGACTTCTGACCTTTTTAAATGATTTTTATATAGTAAATGGATCCCGATCCAGCTGTGGCAGACGAAGTAGAGAGTAATGCGCCAGCTCCGGCTGAAGGGGCAGCGCCGACTGAAAACCCACCTCCTACTGTTGGTCAGGGAGGAGGAGAAAGGGATCGGGAAGCCTTTCTCCAAATGATGAGTGCATGGTACTCTGAGTTCGTTCGTACGAACCCAAATGTACGACCTCCCCCACCTCCCCCAATTCCTCAACCTGTACCCCCGATGCCTCAAGGTATGGATATGATAAATTTCACAGAACCCCCGTTGACAGAATTCGTAAACAAGGGGCTGAAGAATTTAGAGCAAATATTGATGATGATGCAGAGAAAGCAGAGTTCTGGCTTGAAAATTCTATCCGGGTATTTGATGAATTATCTTGTACACCTGAAGAATGTTTGAAATGTGCTACATCTTTGTTGAGAGATTCAGCCTATAATTGGTGGAAGACTTTGATTTCGGTGGTACCGAAAGAGAAATAACCTGGGAATTCTTTCAAGAAGAGTTTCAGAAGAATATATTAGTGAAAGATTTATTGATCAGAAGTGTAAAGAATTTCTTGAGATGAAGCAAGGTAATATGACGGTTACAGAATATGAAAGAGAGTCTGTTCGATTAAGTAAGTATGCCAGAGAGTATGTTCCTACAGAGGCCAAGATGTGCCGACGATTTGAAGACGGGCTCAACGAAGACATCAAGGTATTTGTTGGAATTCTTGAATTAAAAGAAATGGTAGTACTGGTTGATCGAGCTTGCAAGGCTGAAGAACTACTTAAAGAAAGAAAAAGGTAGAGGCTGAGACTAGAAACTGGAAGAAAAGACCGATGAGTAGTTCATTTTCACAGTAACCTAGAAAGTCAAGGAATATGAATCCTCGTTCCCAAGCTTCAGCTGGACAATCATATAGGAATTATAAGAAGCAAAATGTGGGTCCTAAATCTCAGAATACTTCTGCAGCCAGTGTAGGGAACTCGAGATTTGTTAAACCCGAGTGCCAGCGATGTGGTAGAAATCATTTTGGTCCGTGCAGAGCAAATGAATGTTTTCGATGTGGTTCTCCGGATCATTTTATTAGAGACTGCCCAGAGAGAGCTGAGAAAGAAAATTTTCAGAATGTAAAAGCTAGTGGTGCAGACTCGAGGGGAAGGTATCCGAGAAAAGCTGGAAGTGAAACAAGCAGTAAGAATGTAGCCAGGGATGCACCGGTTAGACCTGAAGGAAGGGCTCCGGCTAGAACTTATGCTATTAAAGCGCGTGAAGATGCTTCCTCACCTGATGTGATTACCGGTACATTTTCCCTCTATAATGTTAATGTTATTGCTTTGATTGATCCCGGTTCTACTCATTCATATGTATGCATGAAACTGGTGTCTAGTATGAATATACCTGTTGAGAACACAGAATTTATGATTAGAGTGTCGAACCCGTTAGGCAAATGCGTGATAGTTGATAAAGTAAGCAAGAAATGCCCTTTAATGATTCGGGATCATTACTTTTCGGCCGACTTGATGTTGTTACCGTTTGATGAATTTGATGTTATTTTGGGTATGGTTTGGTTGACATTACATGATGCTAAATAAATTGCAAAGAAAGGTTATAGAATTAAAGTGTGAAAATGGTGAAACTCTGCGGGTTGAATCAGATAAATCAGAGGCATTGCCTAGTGTGATTTCTTCAATGTCGGCTCAAAGATATTTGAGAAAGGGTTATGAAGCTTATTTGGCGTATGCAATTAATACAAAAGAAGTTGAAAAGAAAGTTGAATCAGTGCCGGTTGTGTGTGAATTTGCGGACGTATTTCCAGAAGAATTGCCGGGTTTGCCTCCAGTCAGGGAAGTAGAATTTGGTATTGATTTGATACTGGGAATAGCTCCAATTTCGATTGTTCCGTATAGAATGGCACCAGCAGAGTTGAAGGAATTAAAGTCGCAGTTGCAAGAGTTGACTAATAAAGGTTTTGTGAGACCGAGTTTTTCACCTTGGGGTGCTCCCGTGTTATTTGTGAAAAAGAAGGATGGTTCTGTGAGGTTGTGTGTTGATTATCGGCAGTTAAACAAGGTGACAATCAAAAACAAGTATCCGTTGCCAAGAATTGATGATTTGTTTGATCAGCTAAAAGGAGCGACATGGTTTTCAAAGATTGACTTGAGATCTGGGTATTACCAACTGTGGGTAAAGGAGTCGGATGTGCCTAAAACTGCTTTTAGAACAAGGTACGGTCATTATGAATTTTTAGTTATGCCATTCGGGTTGACAAATGCTCCTGCTGTGTTTATGGATTTAATGAATCGCATATTTCGGCCATACTTGGACAAATTTGTTGTGGTGTTTATAGATGATATTTTAATTTATTCAAAAGATGAGACAGAGCATGCTGAGCATTTGAGGATAGTTTGCAAACTTTGAGAGATAAGCAGCTGTATGCTAAGTTTAGTAAAAGTGAATTTTGGCTTCGGGAAGTTGGATTTTGGGTCATATTGTTTCAGCTGATGGTATACGGGTTGATCCTAGTAAAATTTCAGCCATTGTTGATTGGAAACCATCGAAAAACGTAATTGAAGTTAGAAGTTTCTTGGGCTAGCTGGGTATATCGGCGGTTTGTAAATGGATTTTCTATAATTGCTGCTCCTATGACTAGACTACTCCGAAAGGATGTTAAATTTGAATGGACGGAAGAATGTCAACAGAGTTTTGAAGAATTGAAAAAGTTATTAACTGAAGCACCAGTGTTGGTACAACCCGAATTAGGTAAAGAATTTGTGGTGTATAGTGATGCTTCTCTAAATGGTTTGGGGTGTGTACTCATGCAAGAAGGAAAAGTGGTGGCTTATGCTTCGAGGCAGTTAAAACCTCATGAGAGGAATTATCCTACTCACGATTTGGAATTGGCTGCAGTGGTGTTTGCTTTGAAGATTTGGCGACATTATTTGTATGGTGAAAAGTGCCGGGTATATACCGACCATAAAAGTCTTAAGTACTTGATGTCACAAAAAGACTTGAATTTAAGACAGCGAAGATGGTTGGAATTATTGAAAGATTACGAGCTTGTTATTGATTATCATCCGAGAAAGCGAATGTGGTTGCTGATGCTTTGAGCAGAAAGTTGTTGTTTGCTTTGAGAGTTATGAACACTCAGTTGAAAGTGTCAGATGATGGTTCAATTCTAGCAGAGCTAAGAGTAAAACCGAAGTTTTACAAGAGATTTCTGAAGCTCAGAAAGATGATCAAGATTTGCAAGCCAAGAGAAAGCAGTGTGAAGTTGATACAGAGTCAGATTTCAAAATTGGTTCTGATGGGTGTTTAATGTTTAAAATCGGATTTGTGTATCGAAGAATGAGGAACTGATTCAAAAGATCCTACAGGAAGCACATAGTGGTTATTTCTCGATTCATCCGGGTAGTACGAAAATGTATAATGACTTGAAGAAAATGTATTGGTGGAATGGAATGAAAAGAGATATATTAGAGTTTGTGTCCAAATGCTTAATTTGTCAACAGGTGAAAGCTGAACACCAAGTACCTTCAGGATTACTCCAGCCTATTATGGTTCTTGAATGGAAATGGGATCGGATTACTATGGATTTTGTTTCAGGATTGCCATTGACTCCGGGAAAGAAAGATGCCATCTGGGTAATAGTTGACAGATTAACTAAGTCGGCTCATTTTATCCCGGTACGTACGGATAATTCTCTTAACAAGTTGGCTGAACTGTATATTAGAGAAATTGTTAGATTACACGGAATACCATTATCGATTATTTCAGATAGAGATCCAAGGTTTACCTCTCGGTTTGGCAAAAGTTGCAAGACGCGTTAGGTACAAAGTTAAATTTCAGTACTGCTTTTCATCCACAAACTGATGGACAATCAGAAAGAATAATTCAGAATCTTGAAGATATGCTTAGATGTTGTGTATTGGAATTTCAAGGAAGTTGGGAAAGATACTTACCGTTGGTGGAATTTGCTTACAATAATAGTTATCAGACGAGCTTGAAAATGGCACCTTATGAAGCATTATATGGTCGTAAGTATCGAACGCCATTGTATTGGACTGAACTCAAGGAAAATCAGATTTATGGAGTTGACCTAATAAAAGAAACTGAAGAAAAAGTGAAAGTAATTCGAGATTGTTTGAAAGCTGCTTTAGATAGACAGAAATCTTATGCAGATCTAAAACGAAAGGACATTGAATTTCAAGTTGGTGATCAAGTATTTTTAAAGGTGTCTCCGTGGAAGAAAGTCCTTAGGTTTGGACGGAAGGGCAAATTAAGTCCGCGTTTTGTTGGGCCGTATGAAGTAATTGAAAAAGTTGGACCGGTAGCATATCAGCTAGCATTACCACCTGAATTAGAGAAGATTCATGATGTGTTCCACGTATCTATGTTACGTCGGTATCGTTCGGATCCTTCACATGTAGTTTCACCGATAGAAATTGAACTACAACCAGATATGACCTACGAAAAAGAACCGATTAAGATTTAGCTCGAGAGGTCAAATAACTAAGGAATAAAAATGTTGCACTTGTGAAGGTGTTGTGGCAAAGGCATGGGGTAGAAGAAGCTACATGGGAATCCGAAGAAATTATGAGAAATCAATACCCACATCTGTTTACCGGTAAGATTTTCGAGGACGAAAATCCTTAAAGGGGGGAGAGTTGTAATATCCCGAATTAGGGCCTAATCGGAATAGTGGTTTCGTGACCATAAATCCGAGATAGAAATAATTATTTATAATTATTTTTGAGGTTTATGATATGATTGCATGATTGTTTGAAAATTTCGTGATGAAATTCTATGCCTAAAGTGCTTAAATTGAAAGTAGGGACTAAATCGAATAAGTTGCAAAACTTGCATTCTAGAAGTTTTTAGTATGAAATTGTTTTGGAATATTAATGAGGAGGTCTTAAATAGCAATTTGACCAATTTAAGTTCATGGACAAATTTAGGACATGGAAGGAATTTTGGAAAGTTTAGTAGTAAGGGTATTTTGGTCATTTAGTTATTAAAATGAATTAAAAATAAAATTAAAAGCCAATTTTGTCCATCTTCTTCATTAGGCCGAAATTTCAAGGGTTATCCATAGCTAGGGTTTGTTTCAAGCTTCCAAGCTCCATAGTAAGTGATTCCAAGCCCCGTTTTTAATGATTTTTACGATTTTGAGATCCCGGTAACTCGATAAAGCTTATGTTAGCAATAATTTAACCTAGGGTTTATATTTGAAAAATACCCATAGGTGAAATTTGTGTATTTGATGTTTTATGATAGAATATGAAGTTTTAAATTATGTTAGACAACTGTACTACTCGATTTTAAGCAAAAACGAGTAAAAGGGCTTAATCGGTAAAAATACCTAATATCACAAGTACATGTTAGAGTGAGAATTTGATGTTGCCATAGAAGAGAAAAGTGATCAGCATGTTGTAAAACATAAGAATAAGGAATAAATTTAATCCCGAGCCTAGGGCAAAAATGTAAATATGCAAAAGTTTAGGGGTAAAATTGTAATTTTTCCAAAATTTGAGTTAAGGATTAATTGATAATGTGAGTATTAAATAAGCTAAATGTGTTATTTTAGATCAAGAAAGACGTGAATCAACCTCAATCGAGGAAAGAAAAGATTGTGGACTAAATTGCAAAATCTTTGTATTTTGGTACCAAGGTAAGTTCATGTGTAAATAATGTAGCATAATGGTTATTTTTAAGTTATTGATGTTAATTATATGTTATGCTGAATTTTATTATGAAATGTATGCTTTGTGGTTAATTTCAAATAATATGTAAATTATGTGAACTACTTGTTAAATATAATTGTTACCGAGTATTGATTTCAGCATTCTACGGAAGACGGCAAGGATAAGTGTTCGAAGAAAAAGCCCGTTTGAACCTTAGGAATAGATTAGGATACAAGTGACATGTCACTAGGATGGTGAGCATCCGAACTCGTTGAGTTGAGTCCGAGTTCACTTATGGATGCGAATGCCGAACTCGTTGAGTTGAGTCCGAGTTCGTGAGATGTAACTAGGCATCCGAACTCGTTGAGTTGAGTCCGAGTTCACTTATGGATGCGAACGCCTGAGCCGTTGAGTTGAGTCCGAGTTCGCTTATGGGCGGGTTACATGATTGCTTGATGAATATGTGGCACTTATATGCAAATTATCCATGTATCCGAATTATATTCCGATGTGTTCAACGGGTAAAGTTCTACTCAATGGAGGAATATCGAGATGTAAAGAGAAGTATTGGTGAGTGATGTGAAATGGTTATTTTGGACAGGTATGTATTTAACCCTCGGGTTGAGTATTGATACAACCACGATAAGGTAATAAGATGATGAAAAATGATTAAAAATGTGATATGTGTTTAGTGATACATGCTAATGTTGATTGGTATGACTGTTGTTACGTTACTTATATTTGCATATGAACTTACTAAGCAATTATGCTTACTCCCTCCTTCTTACTCATGTAGTTTTGGACAAGCCAGCTCAGGAGTCGGGATAGGTCGAAGGCTCAGTCACACTATCCGGAAGACTTTTGGTAATGGCTTGTAAATTAAGTATGGCATGTATAGCAATTACTTTTGTGAAATGATCTTATGGTATGGTGATGGAATGGTTGAGGAAATGCTTGATAATGATAAATTATGAAAATATTTAGTTTAGATTATATTTGATGTTAAGGAAAATTATTAAGATACTTAGTGCATAAAAACTCATAAAAGGGATGAAATTTGCCATAAACAGAATACTGCAGCAACACTGACTCGAGTTTAAAAATTAGTAAAAATCATAGAAATTGAACTTGGTGATGGACTACATATCAAATTGAAGCTTATTATGTAGTTCACATGAACAAATGAAACAGGTAAAGAAATTATATGTTACAAGATATTGAATTTAGTGAAACAGGGTCATAGCAGTTCTGAATCCCTGTTCCAACTTAGAAATTCACCATAAATGTAAAGATATAATTAGTACTGTACTTTATATTCTCAGAATATTATTGAGTCTAGTTCATTAGAAATAAACCTCAAGCATAGTACAGAGATAAATGTTCGTAGTAAACAGAGGA